>NW_005054449.1:181344-194760 GCF_000277835.1 Geospiza fortis
ATGGGACAGCGTGGGGTTGTTTCCTGCAGGGGCACCGAGGTCGGGACACCTGTGCTCAAGGTCAGCCCCTCTGCCCCCGCCCCTGTGCCTCAGTTTCTTCACCTGGATCACATCAAAAGGGGCTGTAAACAGCGTGGCTTGTGGGACGTGAGAATGAGTGAGAGAGTTGTCCCCCTGCTTGTTGCTTCCTCTCGGCTGGGGTTTGCTTATATCTTTCTCCCCCGTGCCTCAGTTTCCCGGGATGTTGGGGGCTGTGAGCACCGCCCGGGCTCCTGAAGGATCGCCCTGCTGAGCCCTTCTGGGGCGGGAGCCTGAGTCAGCGCCAGCACAGCCGGTTCTGCCGGGCTGGACCACGCTGGGGCAGGTAAGGCTGGGCAGGGCTCTGCTGCACCACATCCGACAGCCCCCCGTGCTCTGCTGAGCCCCCGGAGCCCCTCGCCCGCCTCACGCAGCCCTGTGTTTCAGGTGGAGGATGTCCCGGGCCATGCAGTGCCAGGGCTGCCTGCCCTGGGGCAGCTGGGCACGGCTGCCGCGGTCCCTAGCAGGGACAAGGGGGACCCGCAGCGTGTCCGTGTGCGCTGCTGCCGTGCCAGGTGAGCTGGGCTCTGTGCCTCGGGCACTCAGCCCTGTCCCCCCTGGACATCCCTCCCCAGCTGGGCACCCTAGCCAGGTGTGGGGTTCCCTGCTGGGCTGGAGAGGGGCCGTCCCTGACCGTGTGCATTCCTCCTCCCCAGCAGGCGGTGCAGGCAGGAGTTTCCTCAGGAGGATCCTTGGCACAAGCAGCATCTCCCTCCCCAGGTACAGGCAGTGTCACAAGGCTGGGGCTCTTTGTCACAGCACCTGGCTGGCTGAGCTGGCTGCCCTGGCACCAGGGACACCGCTTTGCTTCCAGACAAACACCCAGACCCTCTGACTCCAGCCCAGCTCCCCTGCCTCTGCACGGGTTTTCTGGGAATGCACAGCCCGTGGCTTGCTGACCTGCCTTCCCCTCCCAGCCGTGCCCCTGCCCTGGCCCTGAGCTCTGCCGTGGTGTGGGGGAAGGAAGGGCTGAGCTGGCTCCTCTGAGCACTTCCCACAGCCTCGCTGGTGATCTGTCCCCCCTGCTCCCTGTGACTCTCCCTCCTCCTGCAGGGGCTGTGTTCGCTACCAGGGAGGCTCCCAGGAGAGCTCTGCCCAGCCCAGCCCCTCTCGCCATGGTCAGTCCCAGCTGAGGAGCGTGGCCTTTTCTGGTGAGTTTGCAGCTCTGGTTTGGAGGGAGGGTCCTACACAGCTGGGTGGGGGCAGCTGCTGTCCTGGGCAGTGTGAGGGCTCCCCATAACTGGGTGCTGTCCCCTCTCTGCAGTGGCTTGGGGCAGGCAACTTCCCCAGTGCCCTGCCAGTGCACAACCCTTGTCGTGTCCAGCACCTTCCTCCTTGCAGGTGCCATCAAGAAGCACCAGAAGAGCCTGTCTGCGTGGTTCAGCCACCAGCCCAATGAGGAGAGGCAGTTCGGCCCTTCCTTCTCTCTGGATGCCGTCCACGTGGACCCAGTGATCCGGGAGAGCTCTCTGGAGGAGATTCTGAAGCCCTCCCCTGATTTAACCATCCAGAACCAGCTCCAGCAGCCCTCCAGAAAGGTTATCAGCCTCCACAGCCTGTTCGACGTGGACGCCTGCGGGCGGCAGGTGAAGAACGTGGTGCTCTACGGCACCGTGGGCACGGGCAAGAGCACCCTCATCAAGAAGATGGTGGTGGACTGGTGCCACGGCCGCCTGCCCCACTTCCAGCTGGTCATCCCCTTCTCCTGCGAGGACCTGTCCCACAGCCATGCCCACGTGTCCCTGCGGCGCCTCGTCACCAAGAAGTACCAGCACCTCCGGGACGTGGTGCCGGTGCTGGAGGCTTCCAACCTCAGCGTGCTCTTCATCCTCAACGGCCTGGAGCGCCTCAACCTGGACTTCCGCCTGGCTGGCACGGAGCTGTGCTGTGACCCCAACGAGCCCGTGCCTCCCTCTGCCATCGTGGTGAACCTGCTGCGGAAATACCTCCTGCCCGAGGTCGGTGCTGCCCTGCTTTGTGCTGGGAGGAGGTTGGGGGTGAGCCCTGAGGCATCACAGGGCTCTTGTGGTCATTATTTGCAGTCCAGCTTGGCTGGGAGAGCAAGCAGGCAGCCTCTGTTCCTGGAGGGACTTGCTAAGGTGGCCTCGTGTCACTGGTGGGATCTTTGGGGGGGCCTGGTAAGGTAATGGAGGCTGTGATCTTCCAGATTTTATTTATGTCTTGGAGGCCTGGTGTGACCGTGTTCACAGGGGTCCGAGGATGAGGGAAGAGAGGATTTGACTCCATGTTTCAGAAGGCTTGATTTATTATTTTATGATATATATTATATTAAAACTATACTAAAAGAATAGAAGAAGGGATCTCATCAGAAGGCTAGCTAAGAATAGAAAAAGAAAGAATGATAATAAAGGCTTGTGTCTCGGACAGAGAGTCCGAGACAGCTGGACTGTGATTGGCCATTAATTAGAAACAACCACATGAGACCAATCACAGATGCACCTGTTGCATTCCACAGCAGCAGATAACCATTGCTTACATTTTGTTCCTGAGTCCTCTCAGCTTCTCAGGAGAAAAAATCCTAAGGAAAGGATTTTTCATAAAACATGTCTGTTTTACAGCCTGGTAAGGTGATGAAGGCTGTGATCTTCCAGTCTTTATGTCTAGGAGGGAATGGGGAAAGTTCTGCCTGGGCCAGGTTTGATCCAGCGCCTTTGTGAACCCCACCCTGTGGACGGGGTGATCCTTGCGCACCCCTCAGTGGGTTACACCCTGCTGGGCAGCCCCAGACTCATCCAGCCCTGTGTCCCCAGGCCAGCATCATCGTCACCACGCGCCCCTCGGCCGTGCGCCGCATCCCCGGCAAGTACGTGGGGCGCTACGCCGAGATCTGCGGCTTCTCCGACACCAACCTGCAGAAGCTCTACTTCCAGATGCGCCTCAGCCAGCCCGGCTGCTCCGGGGAGGAAAGCCAGGACCGCCGCTCAGCGGAGCAGGAGAACCTGGTGGAGATGCTGTCAAGGAACTTGGAGCGCCACAACCAAATAACGGCCGCCTGCTTCTTGCCCTCCTACTGCTGGCTGGTGTGCACCACCCTGCACTTCCTCTACTTCACCAGGACGGTTCCTCCCAGCCAGACCCTCACTGGCATCTACACCAGCTTCCTGAGGCTCAACTTCAGCGGGGAGGTGCTGGACAGCACCGACCCCACCCACATCTCCATGATGAAGTACGTGGCCAAGACAGTGGGCAAGCTGGCCTACGAGGGGGTGATGTCCCGCAAGACCTGCTTCTCAGAGGAGGACCTGCGGCAGTGCTTCGAGGTGGAGATGAAGACTGAAAGTGAGCTCAACCTCCTGGAGGTTTTCCGCAGCGATGTGTTCCGCTTCTTCCTGAGCCCGTGCGTGCAGCTGGGCAAGGAGCACACCTTTGTCTTCACCATCCCCGCCATGCAGGAGTACCTGGCAGCCCTGTACGTGGTGCTGGGAGAGAAGAAGACCCTGGTGCAGAGAGTGGGGAAGGAGCTGTCAGAGGTGCTCGGGAAGGTGAGCGAAGACGTGGCTGTGGTTTTGAACATCATCTCCAAGGTGCTGCCGCTGCGCTTCCTCCCCGTGCTCTTCAACCTGCTCAAGATCTTCCCTCGCTACTTCTCGCGGGTGGGCGGCAAGGACAGGGATACCATTGCCCACACCATGGCAGAGGAGCTGTTCAAAGAGGAGGACTACTACAACGATGATGTCTTGGACCAGATCAACTCCAGCATCCTGGGCGTGGAGGGCCCCATGCGCCACCCCGATGAGGCCCCGGATGACGAGGTGTTTGAGCTCTTCCCCATTTTCATGGGCGGGATCCTGTCCCGCCGCAACCGCGCCATCCTGGAGCAGCTGGGCTGCTCCATCAAGAACCTGGCAGCCTTCGAGATCGCCAAGGCCATGAAGAAGACGGTGATCAGGAAGGGCCGCAGGGGCCTGCCCCCCTCAGAGCTCATGGACTACCTGTTCTTCCTGCACGAGTTCCAGAACGAGCGCTTCACGGCCGAGGCCATCCTCTCCCTCCGCGCTGTCAACCTCTCCTCCGTCAAGATGACCCCTCTCAAGTGTTCCGTGCTGGCGTCTGTCATGAGCACCACGTGTCATGAGGTGGAGGAGCTGAACCTGACCTCCTGCAACCTGGACAGCGGCAGCTTGAGGACCCTCTTCCCTGTCCTGCTGCGATGCAAAGCTCTCCAGTGAGTACCACCCACCTCCTCATGCTCAGAAACTGGGTTTTTTCTCACCTCTGCCCATCACAGGGATGCTTTAGGAGCCCAAGTATGGAAAATTTAGGAAAGGGCATGTTTATCCTCAGTGCATTCCTAGGGAACTACAGCTTCCAACATGCAACACTCCCTGAGCAGCCTTTCTAGGGCACTGCATGCTGGGATTTGCAGTCCCAGCTTGCTCTCCCGCAGGAATTTTTGGGAAGTTCCTGCAGCTCTTACAGGCTGGGGGGGCTGCCAGCTGCCCTGCCAGCCCCGAGTCCCTACGGGAAGTTACTCGGTATCCCCGTGTCGTTAGCTCTGTGAGGAGTTTGCTGTCCCAGAGGCGGGAGTGTGGGCTGTGCAGATGTTCCCACAAATGTTCCAGAACGTTTGTGGAGCTGCAGGTCTTCCTGCCGCCCAGGTGGTGGCGAGACGTGCTCAGCACAGATGGATCGGGCTGTGCAGCTGGGCTGTGCCGCACTTCCTTCCTCCAGATGCTCAGGAGGGCTTGATGGAGCCCTGATCCCTCCTCTGACCTTCACCCGCCTCCTGAAGACTCCGCCATCCTCTTCCCCTTGCCCTGCTCCTGCTGGCACTGGCTCTGCTGGCTCATGCTGGGGTGTGGTGTCACTGCGCTCCCTTTGGGAGAGGAAACCTGGAGTGGCCTAGTTCGGGGAGCCCAGGGAGGATGGTGATGGGCAAAATGGAGCGGGCGGGGCTGCCAGGCTCCCAGGTAACAGCCATTTTGTTCCTGTCACCCCCGTGTCTTGCTCTGCACCAGCCTGCAGCTCAACAGCCTGGGCTCCGATGCCTGCAAGGAAATCCGTGACCTGCTCCTGCATGACAAGTGTGCGGTGAGCAGCCTGCGGTGAGTACGGCCCCCGCCCTGCATGACACTGCCACTGCTGTCCCCCACGCGCCTGGGCACTCCCTGAGCTCCGTGTCCCACAGGCTGGCCAACAACCCCGTGGGCGAGCAGGGCGCTCGCTACCTGGCCGAGGCGCTGGCTGGAAACCGCTCGCTGACGCAGCTGTCCCTGCTGCACACCTCGCTGGGGGACCCCGGCGCCGAGGCCATCGCCCAGCACCTGGCCCAGAACCAGCACCTGCAGGAGCTCAACCTGGGCTACAACTCCCTGACGGACGCGGCGGCCCTGCGCGTGGTGGAGGTGGCCAAGAGGCACGAGACGCTGGACAAAGTGCAGTGAGTCCGCTCTGCTGCATCCCTGCCCTTTTTCCCACACGGCATCCCTGCCCTGTGTGCCTCTGTCCTTCCCCTCAGCCCTCACCGGTGTCTCCTGCTGCTTTCCCAGTCTCTACTTCAACGACATCAGCGAGGATGGCAAGAGGGCTCTTGACTCCCTGCGCATGGACCGGGACGGCGTCAGGGCTCTGGTTTTCCTCACGGCGGGCACCGACATCTCCGATTACTGGTCCCACATCCTGAACGTGGTGCAGAGGAACCTGCCCTTCTGGGATCGTGAGCGGGTCCGGCAGCACCTCACCCTCCTCCTGCAGGACCTGGAGAGCAGCCGCAGCCAGACTGCCAATCCCTGGAGGAAAGCCAAGTTCCTGCGAGTCGAGAGCGAGGTCAAGAAAATGCTGGGGAAACTGCAGGATGGGAGCCTCTAACCTGCTGCCCATCCACCAGCCAGGGTGGGGCAGTGGAGTGTGCCCAGCAGCACATTCCCTGTGCCCTCAGCCACCTGGAGATGCTGGGTGGATGGTGCTGTCAAAGGTGCTGGGTGTGTGGGGCTCAGCCTCATCTGCAGGCGAGGCTGAAGTGTGGGAATGGGACAGAAACCAGGCCAGGAGCACATGGGACTTGTTCTTCTGGGCTTGTGGAAAGCCAGCCCTGCACCCCAGCCAGAGTGCTGGCAGGGAGCAGGATTGGGGCTTGTCTGTGAATCTTTTGGGAGCATTAAAGTGCACCTCTCTATTGCCAGTGAAGCACACTAGTACCAAGACTTGATCTCCTCTTTGGGCCCTCCCTGGGGAGGAATTGGAGCAGCTGGAGTGGAGGGTTCTGCCTTTCCCCATCTCCCAGCACTGGCAGGGAGCAGCCCACCTCTGCTCCAGTGCTGAACCAGCCATTCTCCCCTCGCTGTGTGTCCCCCTGGAAGCCACCAGGAGCTGTCCCCGAGCTGGGTGTCCCAGGAGTGCTGGTCCCTGCTCCCAGCTCTGGCTGGCAGTGCCAGGGCCTGGGAGGGCAGGCAGACTTGGGGCTGTTTAACCATTAAACCTGGGGCGTCTTGGGAGAGGCGGGGACACTTCCCTGCCACTTCACCCTGTACCTTGCTCCCTCTGGCAAATCCCTGCAGCCATGAAGCAAACAAAAGGTATGTGCCTGCCGGGGAATCCTCTGCAGACCCTTCCCCGCACACCCAGGCCCTGCTGCCAGGTGGAGCAAGGCACTGTCAGAGCCCAGGCAGCCTGTGGAAGGAGCCAGAGGCATGCAGGAAAATGTCACCTTGTGGGGATGCTGGGGAGGCATCCCCTCTGCCTGGGTTTGGGGGTCCTTGTGCCCAAAGAGGTGTGGAGGGGTTTTATGGGAGGGTGTGTGCCAGGGAAGGTCTCTGTTTCCTTCTCCTGCCTCCAGCAGCTCCCTGGGGTCCTGGTGAACCTTCTCAGCCCTCACTGAAGAGCCCTGTAGACCCCCAGGACTGAGCCCATCTGGCCCTGCTTTGCCCATGGGACCTGAGCAGCACGCCCTGCTGTTGGGAAGGCAGGAGGACAGTGATGGCAGGGCCAAGGAACAACCTGTGCTGAGAGACAGAGGGGCTTGGGGGCTGTGTGGGCTTGGCAAACCCCCTCACCCAGATGGCAGGCTCAGCTCGAGAGCGTGGGGTCTGCTCCCAGCCCACCAGCTCCTGTGCTGACCTCTGCTCTCCCTCTGCAGGGCTCGAGGGAGACAAGATGTCCATCATGTAAGTGCTGATCTCCCCTTGACCAGGGGCTTTCTGGGGCTCAGGAGAGGCGTGGGGAATGGTCCAAGAGGGAAATCCCCTCTGGCTTTCCCCAAGGAAAAGGAGGCACAGGCCCCAGTTGGCCCTTTATGGAGGAACAAGCTCCCCAAGGCTGGGGGAGGCAGAGGCAGGGCCATCTTGCACTAACGTGGCCTCTCCCGCCCTTTATCATTTCAGAAAATTTGAATTTAACCCCAAAGTTGGGATCGACAACCCAGCCTTGACCCTGACTGAGGACACGGGTAAATACACGCCCTCATCTCCCAGGGTGTCCTTGTGTCTGAGGGGGCTGTAACACCTGGGTGACCCTGTGTCTGCACAGGGCTGTGACACCTGGGTGTCCCTGTCTGTGCAGGGCTGTGACACCTGGGTGTCCTTGTGTCTGCAGGGGGCTGTGACACCTGGGTGTCCCTGTCTCTGCACAGGGCTGTGTCACCTGGGTGTCCCTGTCTCTGCACAGGGCTGTGGCACCTGGGCACTGCTGGGGTCCTGAGCTCTCTGTCCCACTGGGGACCTGTGGGAGGTGACCACAGCACGGATGAGCAGATCCCCAGCCCAGGATGGGGTGCAGAACTTGTGTGAGGATCCCTGCGGGACCCTGCTCACGGGCTGTGCCCCCCCACAGATGGTGAGGGCGTGGGGGAGCCCCGATTCTACCTGCTGACCAAGGAGAGCACCGAGACCTTCGGCTTCTGCCTGCACGAGGAGCTGGGCTGCCAGGGCCACGTCATCCGGCAGCTTGAGCTGGGGGGGGTGGCCCAGCGCAGGGGGCTGCAGGACGGGGATCGCCTGCTCCAGGTCAATGGCCACTTCGTGGACCACATGGACCACCTCAGGGTAAGCTGGGAGCATCCCATGGGAACGCCTGGGTCCCTGGGATCCCTGATTCCTGAATCCCATGGGAATCCCTGATTCCTGATCCCCGAATCCCATGGGAATGCCTGGGTCCCTGGGATCCCTGATCCCTGATTCCCATGGGAATCCCTGATTCCTGATCCCTGATTCCCATGGGAATCCCTGGGTCCTACCCAGCCAGGGGCACAGAGGAGGCATGACTCAGCTGTTTGGACTTGAAGCAATGAACTTTCTTTGCATAGTTTTTGCATTTTCTTATATTGTAAGATTATTTTAGTGATATGATAGAATTTGATGTTCTGCAGGTGAAGAATTTCCCTGATCATTCCACATCAGCACTTGATTGAGGTTTTGATTGGCGACAGAAAACCTCTCAAGTGTTTGTTCTTTCTTCTGCATGGGCCCAGCAGATGAAATTACAAACACTTTTCTTTTTAATTTAATTAAAATTAAAAGGGTGATATGTCACAGATATGTTTTATAAAAAATCCTTTCCTTAGGATTTTTCCTCCTGAGAAGCTGAGAGGCCTCAGGAACAAAATGTAAGCAATGGTTATCTGCTGCTGTGGAATGCAACAGGTGCATCTGTGATTGGTCTCATGTGGTTGTTTCTAATTAATGGCCAATCACAGTCCAGCTGTCTCAGACTCTCAGTCAGACACAAGCTTTTGTTATTAATTTCATTCTTCTTGCTTGCTAGCCTTCTGATGAAATCCTTTCTTCTATTCTTTTAGTATAGTTTTAATATAATATATATAATAAAATAATAAATCAGCCTTCTGAAACATGGAGTCAACATTCTCATCTCTCCCCTCACCCTGGGACCCCTGCGAACACCCCCAGATGCACGAGCCCTGCTGACCCCAGGGATCCCACTCCATCTCAGGGTGCCTGCTCAGGGTTCCTGGGTCCTTCCAGGTGGTGCAGAAGATCAAGGCCAGCGGGAACCAGGTCCTGCTGGCGGTGCTGGATGGTGACTCCTACGAAGCAGCCAAATCCCTGGGCAGGGACCTGTCCCAGATGCTGCCCGAGGACATCCGCCCGCGCCTCTGCCACGTCACCAGGGACAAAAGCGGCTTTGGCTTCAGCGTGTCGTGTCCAGAAGGTAAAGCAGGATGCTGCCACCATGAGCCTCCCCGTTGTAGCACCTCACTCACCCCAAAGTGCCCCTTCTGCTCCTCCTGCAGGCACCAAGGGCACCTTCCAGCTGTCGGTGCTGCAGGACGGGCCGGCGGACAGAGCGGGGGTGCCACCGGGCTGCTGGCTGTTGGAGCTGAACGGGGACAGCGTCAGGAGCTACTCGCACAGCCAGCTCACCAGAAAGGTGCCTGCTCCTGGCATGGGGGACGAGGGATGGGGCTGAGAATGTCACTGAGCACCTGTGCTTCCCATCCAGCTCAAGCAGAGCGGCAACAAGGTGACGCTGCTGGTGGCATCCAGCGCCGTGGAGGAGTTCTACCGCCTGCGGGGCCTGCGGGTCACGGCTGCCTTGGCTGACACCTCCCGGCTCCCCTTCAAGGTCCGGGAGCTGCACCTGGTGAAGGGTCCTGCTGGCTACGGGTTCCTGCTCAAGGAGGATGATTGCAGCTCGGGAGGAGTAGGTGAGAGGGCTGAGAGGGGCACTTTGTACCTGAGCAAGGCATTTCTGAGGGTTGGGAAGAGCTGACAGCTCTGTGCCTGCAGTGGGACCTGTCCCCACCTGCACACGGGGGTCAGCAGAGGCAGGTCCCCTCTGCGAGCCCCTGTCCCCTCCCTGTGCTGTGGCAGGCCAGTTCCTGTGGGATGTGGATGAGGGGCTGCCAGCAGAGCAGGCAGGGATGAGGGAAGGGGACCGAGTGCTGGCCGTGAATGGGGAGAGCATCGAGGGGCTGGACCACGAGCAGACCGTGCACAGGATCCGCGCCCGGGAGGACCAGGTGACGCTGCTGGTCATCGACCCCGCTGGGGACGAGTTCTACCACTCGGTAGGTCCTGGGGCCATGCTCCTGCTCTGGCTGGGGAGCCCTGGGGTGCTGTGAGGCTGCACGGTGGGATGGTTGTCCTCCACAGGGGCTGTGTGTCCATCCCTCTCCTCTTCCAGATCGGGCTGTCCCCCCTGCAGTTCTTTGAGGACAGTGACCCCGCCTCAGGCTCCTGCACGCCCTCCCTGCCCTCTCGCAGTGGCTCCCCTGCACTCTGTGACCTTGAGGTGGCACCTAAGGGACCTGTGTCCTGGCTGATGGCTGCTGCCAACAGCATAGAGATCGTACAGGTAACTCCCCAGGGCAGTGCTCACAGCCTGGCAGGGCTCTGAGTGCTGCCACCCTCCTATTCCACCCATCCTAACATTCCCTGGCACCTGTGGTGCTGCCAGGAGGAGGCTGTGTGGTCTCCTGGCCACAGGGGCCAGGCACAAAGACCCCTCCAACCTGTGTCCCCGCAGAGCCAGCGCCAGGAGGAGCACACAAAGCTGTGCCAGGCATTCTAACAGCCCGGGAGCCTCTGGACAGGCTCTCCCACCTGCACAGCACCTGCACCCAGGCCACGTGCAGCCCCTCGGGCCTCAGCACTGCTCAGCATGGACCCTGCACACGCAGCTCCTGCGTCTCCGTGCCTGGCTCACAGCATGACACTCCCAGGGACTCGTCTCTGCCCACCCAGGCTGGCTCAGAGCTTGTACCAACCACACTGGCAGCTCCTCCTAACCTGACCACAGAGCTGTGTCTTTGCCTGCCCAGCTACCTCCAGGGATTCCTCAGGACATTGCACCGAAGCCCTTGCCCAGCTCCAGGCTCTGGGAGTTCCCAGGAGCGCTGAGGTGCTGCCCTCTGCACCATGACCCAGGGGACTCGAGGGCTGGCTCAGGTCTGCACGTGCATGGACATCTCTCCTGTGCTGCTCCTCTCATCCCCTCCCTGAACCTGTGGGCAGTGAGCGTCCACCAGCCAGCACCACCCTGTTCCTGCACCACCCTTTTGGGGTGATTAAAGGACAAATCCACGCTGCTGCTTGTGTGGGTGATGTTATGGGCAGCACATCCCAGGGCCAGATCCATCCTCTCTTCCCAAGCCTGGAGTTGGGCAGTGGATGTAGGGAGCTCTCCAGGTGTGCTGCTGGGAGGGTGGGGGCTGAGAGTCATCCTGAGAGCCCCTGGGCACTGCACCTGCAGGAATTGGACAGCAAACTCCTGCAGGCATCCCTTGTGCTCCACAGCAAGGGCTGTTCCTCAGGGCTCCCCTTGCAGGTGACACATCAGGAGCATCCTCAGGGTTCCCCTTGCAGGTGACACATCAGGAGCATCCTGAGGGTTCCCCTTGCAGGTGACACATCAGGAGCATCCCAAGGATTCCCCTTGCAGGTGACACATCAGGAGCATCCTCAGGGCTCCCCTTGCAGGTGACACATCAGGAGCATCCTCAGGGTTCCCCTTGCAGGTGACACATCAGGAGCATCCTCAGGGTTCCCCTTGCAGGTGACACATCAGGAGCATCCCGAGGGTTCCCCTTGCAGGTGACACATCAGGAGCATCCTCAGGGTTCCCTTGTAAGTGACACATCCGTTCCTGCCCTGCCAGGGCGGTGACAATGCTGGGGGAGGGGGACAGGGGGGGATCCCAGAGGGGAAATTTCACCTCTCTGCCGAGCGTGGGAGAGTGAAAACGAGCACAGAGTTTTGCATGTGGCCAAGAACCACAAACCTCTGGCTGAGGTTTTACCTCGGCCCCTTCTCGAGTGTGAACTGAAGCGCCGCACTGGAGTCCCTGCCTCGTGTCCTCTGAGCTCAGTGCAGGCAGCTGGGCTGCAAAAAGTCCTTGTCCAGAGCCTTTGGGAGCTGACAGCCCGGGAGGGAGCAGGGCTGGCCAGCTGCAGGCTGGTTTGGGGGTGAACAGTCAAGGGAGAGGTGGGAAAAGCTTGGCTGGGAGCCCCCAGCAGCACCAAGGTGTGGGGTCCCTGCATCAGTCCCAAGTGAAACCCTCCCAGCAATCCCAAGGGAGGCAGTCACAACAGTCCCAAGCAAAATCAACCTTTGCTTGAAGTCTCAGAGCCCAGCTCGGGGTGAATCATGCCCGGAGAAGCAGATAGTCAGGAATGCAATTACTCAAGCGTGTTCCCTGATCTCTTTGGATCAGAGCCATGGTGATTTTTGTACTTGGCTCTCACAGAGGCACTGTTGCCCTCCCCAGTTCCCTCCCCAGGTAGTTGTGGTAGCGTGGAGCTGGCCAGGGCACCTGCTGGTGGTCAATCCTGCTTGACTATTAGCCAGAATCCATTAGCACCTAATGGGAAAAGCCTCAGGAACACGGCCTCAATAAACATTGACATATTTGAGGTCAATATAATCCTTAGGAAAATTTGCCCAGGTAATTAAAGCCAGACAAGGAGTTGCCTGTCCCAGAAATATTTACCAAGCTTCACCAAAGGCAATAAAATGAAGGCAGAGAGTTTTATAACCAATCCATGCTGGGCTCCCTTGTGTTTAGTGCTGCTTCCTGCTGTGCTGCCCATTTGGCTCCTCAGCCAGTGGGTGCCACAGGGGAAGCAAAGCTCCCTGCAGGAGGCTGGATCCAGAGGTTGAGCCTGTGCTCTCCAAACTCCAGGCCCGAGTTTGGGGTGCTCACGTTCCCCAAACTGATGTGGGCAAACCCACAGTTTGCCTTTGCCTGGTTTCCTGTCACAGCCCCTGTGGTACCAGCCACAGCTGGTTTTTGCAAAAGGATGTGTTCTTCTGCCTGGAGAGGAGATGAAAAGAGGATCTGAAGGCAGCAAAGAAACAGAACTCAACTGACTTTCAAGCCCATATTGTAATTTTTTAAAAAGTTCGGTGGTGTCAGCTCTGACAAACTCACTCCCTGGTTCCCTTTAGATTCCCTGCTCCCCTCTTCTCTCCCCAGTTCCTTTTCACTCCCTGGTTCCCTTTTCTGTCCTTTTCCTCCTTTTGACCCCTGGTTCTCCTCTCCCCCTGGTCCCTTTTTCTCTCCCCCTGGTCCCTTTTCTTTCTCCTCGTTCCCTTTTCTCTCTCTTGCCCCCTTTTGACCCCCTGGTCCTCTTTTCTCCCCCTGGTTCTCTTTTCTCTCCTGGGTCCTCTTTTCTCTCCCTGGTTCCCTTTTCACTGCCCAGTCCCATTTCCTCTCCTGGTCCCCTTTTCTCTCCCCGTTGCTCTCACTGCCCGGCTCCTGCTCCTTCTCCCGTTGGAGCCGGGATGCCGGGAACAGGGACTGACCCCTGATGGGCTCTGCCTCCCCTGCTTTGCGGGGAGAGGCCTCAGGTACCTGCCAGGTGCACCGGACGCTCTCCCGTTCCCATCCCCTCCCCGCCGTGGGGACGCCGGTGCCGCTCCCGCC
>NW_005054449.1:195384-207009 GCF_000277835.1 Geospiza fortis
GGTGGCACAGGGCTGGCCTGGGAGGTTCGGGGCTCTGGGGCCAGGGGGGATCTGGGATGAACCAGGAATTATGGAGTTGGCTGGGCTGGGAGAGAGGGGTCAGGGGCTCCCGGGGGATATCTGGGGGCTCAGGGGTGCGTGGGCACAGAATGGGGCGCAGAGCTGCGGGGGAAGGATGTGGTGAGCGTGGAGTGACAGGACAGGGGGGAATGGCTTGGCACTGGTGGAAGGCAGGCTTAGGGGGGATATTGGGAATTAGGAATTGTGCCCTGGCAGGGTGGGCAGGCCTGGCACAGGGTGCCCAGAGCAGCTGTGGATGTGCCCAAGGCCAGGCTGGACAGGGCTGGGAACACCCTGGGGTAGTGGAAGGTGTCCCTGCCAGGGACATGATGGCCTTTAAGGTCCTTCCAACCCCAGCCATCCTGTGATTCCATGTGGAACCTGGTGGAGAGGTGAGCCATGGAGGAGAGGCCAGAGGCAGCCCCAGAATGGGATGTCAGATGGGAAGGCATGAAGGGAGATCAGCAGCTCTGCAAAGAACAAGGGGCAGGAAGAGGGGGCAGTTTGGAATGGAGGATTTGGAACTGCCTGAGAGGATCTGAGATGCTTCTCCAGTGGTCACAGCCCTAAGGCTGCCAGAGCTCAGCAGCTGGGCACGGGGTGGGATTGTTGGGGTGTCCTGTGCAAGGCCAGGAGTTGCTCTGGATGATCCTCGTGGGTCCCTTCCAAGGCAGGATATTCTGTGATATCTGTATTAATCATGTACATGTATAGATAATTCCAGTCCTGTAGGTGCTGGGGTGGGCACTGGAGGTGCTGGGAATGGGATGGGGCTGGTGGGGAGCTGCAGGTGGTGACAGCAGCAGGACAAGGGAGAAGTTCAGGATTTGCTCCTTGGAAGCAAATAGAGCCTGGTGTGTGGGTAGTGGAGGGTGAAGCTTTGTGGCAGGCCAGGCTGTTCCTTTTGGAATGAACAGGAATGTGTTGCTGCACTCAGGACAAAACCTTTTCCTTAAAACTGAGACGAAACTGTAAAAGCCTGAATAAACCCTTGTGCAATCAGTACGTGTAGTTAGAGAAAGATAAAGTATCAAGTGATGTTTAACAAGAAAAACTTGTGGCGTGGGAGCCGGAAAGGCCTTCTTCCAGCCCCACACCTTTAGGAGGGGCTCTCTGGGGTCATTAAGACTCTCCACTCCTCCTCCTCCTCCTTTTCAAATGCCAGGAAATGGCTCTTGCCGGGGGCAGGCCACCAGACCTTTTGGCCTGTTGGTGTGATGGGATATTTGATTTACTGGCCTGGCTAGGTGTGCTGGTCAGCCCAGGGTTTCCAGAAATGCTGGGGGGTTGTCAGGGAATGATGAAGCGAGTGAAAGCAGGCACACAGAAATAGGCACAAAATAAAAATCGAACATTTTTTTGTGGAATTTTCATTGATAATTACTCTTCAGCCCTGAAATCAAGGCTAGGCTTGGCATGCTGCAGTCTGAAATGTGCAGTGCAGTTTGTGACACTGAGTTCAGGGCCCTACAAGTGGTGTAGAGTAAGAGCATCACCCAAGTTGCCCCCAGGCCTTGGGGACTGTCACCTGGCCACCTCCTTCCCCTCTGGAAGCAGAGCAGGCAGGGATTTTGGGCATCCCTCATCCAATTGCCCCTCAGGCTTGTGCATTTCCCTTCTCTTTCCCCTGCATTGTTTATCCATGCAGTGTCTGAACCTCCTGCAGTAAGTGCTAAAAGCAGGCAGAGCAAATGACTTCTTTAAAGGAGTATTAAATTCTGTTCCTGCCAAGAAATCACTCTGTGTTGGCTGGCTCAACAAAAGGCAGGGTTTATAGTTGTGCCTTGCTGTGCCTGTGATGAGCTTTGATCACCTACAGAGACTGGGGCAGAGGAAAAAACCCTTTTGAGAGGTGCCATTGGCTCTGTTACACACTCTGAGGGCCAAGCACAAGTGATGGTGTAGGAAAGGCAGCTTGGGCGTGGAAACAGGACCCTAAATAAGTGTAACCTGTAAGAATGCACATTTTCACCTATAGAATGTGTAGATATAGATGGCAACTTGTGTTTGAGCTCATAACCCGCTCTGCTCAAAGGAAAAGACTAGCCTGAAAAAAAAGCTGGTTATTGTGGCATTTTAAAATGCAGCAGGATTTTAAAATTTGGGGGGAAATGTCACAGTTTTAGGTCTTTGTAGCAGGTTGGGTGTGTTCCCTCTCCACTGACAGAAAAGCCAGGGCTGCTGCTGTATTTGTCACAAGTTACATCAACCTCTTTTGACTCCAGGTTTACTCATAGGCAGCATCCAGAAGCTCTCAGGCTTGAAGTCTTGTTCAGTCTGATTTGTACAAAAGGAGAGATCTGGCTCTGAAAAGCCTTTCAGATTTCAGTTAGATTTCAGCTGTACTTATGCACACTCAAAGAAAAACATCTGAATTAAAATCTCTTTAGTGGTGTAGCAAAAACCCAGAGAAGCTCACGGTGAGAAGTGCTAAATGAATGGAAGGTGTTGAGAATGGATTAGATTTCTGGGCCAGGAACATGAAATTCCAGGTGCAGATAAAAAACCTGCTTGTGTGCATGTTTAATAGATGATGTTTCTGCCTCTCAGAGCTGCGTGCTGTGTCTGTGTGGGTACACTACACTCACGACCTCATTTGTTAGTCTGCATAATTAGCTGCTGTTGTCAAAGCATTTGTGCATCTCTGCTTTGGGATGTGACTGATGAATTTCCTATGCAAGTTGATTCTTGTCCAAATATTTTCCCTGTCATGCTCTCCATAAGCTGCCTGACATATTTATGTCTTTCAGATTCTTTCATTTGAAGCCCTAATTTTTTGTCAGTGCCATTCCTCCCACAGCTACACGTGGTCACCCAGAGCATGGACATAAAATAGCCCTTCCCATCCCTGTTGGATGTTCCCCTTCAGCTGAACGAGGTGATATTTATGCATTTCTCTGCAGAACAGAGATGAAATGCAGCCCCCTGGAGTTCACTGCTGTGGGTGGTATTTGAGGAATAGGTGGGTTAGTCATGAGCAGCTTGGGATGGAGCAGAGTGGAATAAATGTGGGAAGGCACGGAGGAGGAAGAGGAGCTTTGAGATAAAGCTTCCCTAAAGGGTTTCCTGATACCATTCAGTTCCTAGAACTGATAGAGAGAAGTGCCACTGCAGGTCACCTTCACTGTGAGGAGAAGAAAGGCCAAACACAAATCGAGCAAGAGATAAGAGATGTTTGAGTAGGTTTTGTTTTGCTGTTGGCTTACACTGGAATGAGGAGTGATCTCAGTGCAGTTAGCTGTTCAGCTGCTAAAGGAAGGAAAAAATGAGTTTTCACAACTGCCCAGGGAGGGAAAATCTTACCTGGGAGTAGCCCCTGGATGCTTGTCAGGCCTGGGACTCTTAAATCCAGAATTAGCCAAGCCAAGCTGCAGATTGTTGAGGGGAATGATTCAATTCCAGGCCTCAAAGATGTAGATGAGATTATTTTTCCTAGAATGAGTACATAACAGATTCTTTCCTCAAAACTCAGTTGGGGAAATTTATTTTCGACTTGCATTTGGAAAATGGAAATGGATGAAGTCAATTTACAGGTTCTTCACATGCCTACCTCTCTTCATGCTGAGCTTTATTGGGGTGTCTGAAAACCCAAAAATATCTCCCTAAATGGTTTGTTCCTCAGAGAACACAACATGAGCCAGGCAAACTTTTGGATGATAATTTAAAACCCTGAATTGCTTCTGTTCGTTGCCATCACACCTAAACAAAAAAAAAAAATTTTCTGCTTTTTGCTCAATTTCCTTCCACGTTGCTGGTCCCTGTGGATGGCTGCTGAGGGGCAGCTGTTCCCAGGGCTGGGAACATTCCTTTGGATGTTGTCATGATGCTGCAAGTGCACACGTAGAGAAACAAGGAAAATGCCGCTGCTTTTGTTGCTGCTGTGTTGTAAAAACCCCAAATTTGCTCAGGAGGCAGCAGTTCTTAGTTATGCAGTTTTGTTTAACTGCTCATCTTAGCTAATTTTGGTCTGCTTGGTAAATAAAGAAGCTGATTTGATAATAAAATGCCAGCACTTTTGACCTTTCTGTTAACTGTTTGAGGTATCTACTTCTTGGGAAGCATTTTACAGGGGCTCTGAGAATGAGCAGTTTGCAGAACTCTCTGCTGCTGTGGGGGAATATTTAATTGATATCAAACTCTGAAATGCAGCAGGTCTGCTGCTCCCATAGCTGGGTATTTTCAAAGTCTAGCAGCCAAATTGTTCTCTATTTCCAGCAGGCTGAGGGAAGTGCAGGCTCTGCTTGCTTCATGTGGCTTCTTCCTCTGAGCTGCCTGTGTTTGTTAACGTTTTAAACCCACTGTATAATAAACAATTTCTGCTGAAAAGCTTTTGCTGCCCGGAGCACAGCTCAGCTGGGTCTGAGGAGCAGATTTAGAACCTATTCACGCTCACAGTGAAACTATTTTTTTTTTTCAGGGGACAAATGTGTTGACTCAATTTGTTGATATGGTTCAGTGTACAATGTTCACAGGCTCCAAAGAAGCAGCAGTTGAGGCATCAGCATCAATTGACTAAATCAGCTGTCTGGCCATCCATCTCTTTATCTTAAGGCCTTGGCAGCCTCCTCAAAATGGAGGGAAAGTTTTAGTAGTTTGTTTTTCCCATGTATTCTTGCAGAGGCTTTTTTAGGTGTGGTTTTTTGTTTTTTTTTTTTGCCAGCAGTCTGATTTTTCTGGTTGGAGTTTTGATACACTGTGTGCTGAAATTGAACCTTTCTCAGGTCGGCTCTTGGTACAGGCACTGCTGTAAGTCAGATAGAATCGGAGGTGTCGCTTCACAAGGTTGCTTTTTGCACATACCCTAAATGGCAAAGTGAAATGCTGAAGCAGTGTTTCAGAAGGAATGACTCTGTTTACCATCTACATTTAAAGGAAGTAGGTATTTAAGCCTGCACTGTAGGGAACTGCTCAATTCCTCTTGAAGGTTTCACAAGGTTTTGTGGAAATGAGATGCTGCAAAAGGATATTAAACTGTTCTTTTGCTTTTTCTTATCTACTTCACTTAAGTTTTGCATTCTGCACTGTTTGATATCTGTAATTCCCTCAGTGTCATGAGTTTAGACCTCATTTATATGCTGGATGTTAAGCAACCAGATAATATTCATTATAGGGAAGAACTTTAGGAAAGTGTCTCTACATTTTGTGCTCAGGTTTGCTGGAAATCACAAAATATAGAAAGGTTAGACTGCTGCTTCTTACCTTGTAAACTTGATCCAAAACTGACCTCACAACTCGAACTCCAGCCCTTTCTAGAACTGAAAGTTTACTACTTATTTTTTTTCAAATGGCTGCTTTGCCATCAACTCTCCCTTTAATTCTCTGAGTTTAGATAATGGAAACATTTGGCTATGGCGGATGGTGAAGTGGCTTCCTTTCCCCTCCCCTGTCACATAAATTTATTATCATGAGTTCCATCAGTCCACATGCACTTCAGCCCAGAAATTACATTCTTTTATGGTGGCTGGGCTCAGTATCTGGAGAAAAGGAGGCTCAGGGGAGACCTGATCACTGTAAAACTCCCTGAAAGTTCTGGTGAGCTGGGGGTTGGGCTCTGCTCCCAGGACAAGAGGAAAGGACCTCAAGCTGCACCAGGGAAGGTTGGGGTGGGACATCAGGAGGAATTTCTCCATGGAAAGGATGGTCAGGCTTTGGAAGGGGCTGCTCAGGAAGGTGGTGGAGGTATCCAAGGAATGCTCTGGTCTGATTGGTGAGGTGGGGACCAGGTTGGACTCAGTCTCAGAGGTTTTTTTCCAGCCTCAGTGATTCTGGGATTCTGTGATTCCATCTGGACTTGCCCAGCAAATGGGATTTGTTACAACAAACGTGTGAGTCGTGTTTGACCCCTGATCGCGCTCCTCTCCTGGAGTTTTCACAGAGCTGCTTTCTGCATTCCCACAGGTGGTACGTCTGTGCCAAAACCCCAAGCTGGCCCTGAAGAACAGCCCTCCCTACATCCTGGACCTGCTGCCTGACACCTACCAGCACCTGCGCACCATCCTGTCCCGCTACGAGGGCAAGATGGAGACCCTGGGCGAGAACGAGTACTTCAGGGTCTTCATGGAGAACCTGATGAAAAAAACCAAGCAGACCATCAGCCTCTTCAAGGAGGGGAAGGAAAGGATGTACGAGGAGAACTCCCAGCCTAGGTAATGGAGAGAAATGGGTTCAGGTGTTTATTGGAGGAATTAAATGCGTTGGAAGCTTTGTGTTTAAGGTAGATCTGTTGTCAGCTCGTCTTTCATTTTGTACAAAGGCATAGCTGAGGTCAAGGGGCATCTTCAAGGTGAACAGCACTTAAAAAAGGCGTAGGTGGAGGTAGAAACTGAATATAAGGAACTCTTGAACAAAATAGTATGAATTTAGTGTACCTGAGAAGGTGTTTCCTCATCCAGCTTTAAGAAAAGGAAAGACAAAATGAATGAAGAGTAGAGTAAAGCTCTGGGAAAGATCAATCTTACACATTTGTGCAGAGATATACGAGGCATACATTTGTAACACTAAACTCATTTCAGGTTTTTGGAGTAGATGTTGAATTAAAAAAAAAAAAAAGGTGGAAAAAATGTGAAAACCACCCAGTGGCTGAACATAATTGCCCTGGGAGAATGTGGTTAATGGCCTGGCAACAGCTTGGAATTACTGGAGGGGGGAAAAGTGTTGGCACATGTTTCTGGTTTAATATTGAACTCTGTGTAGCATATTCCACGATATTGAGCTCCAACCAAAGGCTGTGACAGTGGCTCCAGAAGGCATTGCTGATGCTGCTTGGATTGCTACTGCCTGTGTTGAGGAATGGTTTAAAAAATGGAAGTTTCTTTCTGGAGTGCTGTTAACCGTGTGTGTATTGTGACCTGTCATAAATCTGGAGCATCTGATGGGTAAATGGTGTCTGTGTCAGTCATGAATCCAAAATCCCACCTCCAGTGCCTTGGTTTCTCAGAGAGGAGCAAAGGGAAGTAATTCCAGGGGGTTAATCATCCTAGTTGGTTTATAATCCAACTAATTGACTAGAGGGAGCAGGGGCAATCCAGATTGATAGATGGGAATGTCAGGACTGCAGCAGAGGCTGCTGTTCTCACAGCAGGCACAGGAGTCCTGGGGGAATTGCTAATTGTCCCATTTATGAATAAACAGCTTTAGCAGGGAAGGAACTGTGGGGAGACTCGTGTTAAACACAAACATTAAAACAGCATCACATCCTGGCCACTCTCATGGCATCTTCCTCTGCTTCTGCACAGCCCAGGAAGCAGCAGTGACTGGTTCTAAAGAGGTAACACCAGAGAGCCTTTTCATTCTGCTGGTGCTGAGCTTGGGAACATTCCCAATTCTTTAATTTGTCACAAAAAAGGACAAGAGTAGAGCAGCCAGTGTCTGTGATTTGTGTACCAGTTCAAGAGATACCTACACAAAGAATGAGGGTTTTGGTTTTGAGGATTCTGTTAAATGCTGCACTGGCAGTGCCAGATTCCATGGTTGTGGGAGCTCTTGGAACCCAATACTTCAGTGCTATTTGTTAATTAAATTAAATGAATTTCTGCTATAAATGCAGAAATTTATATCTATACCTATAGATATAAAATATGTATACTATAAATGCAGAAATTTATATCTATACTTATAAAATATGTATGCTAATCTAAAGTGAAGAAACTGAAATTTTCTCACCTTGCTAGGAGCTGAAGAAAATTAATAGTATTTTAGTAAGGATTAATACATTCAAAATTAATAATAATTTCTTAATACATTAATAAATTCAAATACTCCAAGTGTGGAAGAAGCTTTCTGGAAGGTGGTCAGCAGTCTGTAATGCAAACAAATAGAACCTGAATCTGATATTCACTGGGAATGTACTCATGGCAGTGGGTATATGTGTGTGTATATATATGTGTATGTATGTATATAAATATATAAATATATATATTTATATATTTCAAATCTAGTTTGCTCTTGATCTCATGCAGGTTTGTGGCCATTAGTCTGCAGTGTTTTGAGAAAGGACTTTTAAAGTTTAATAGATGTGTTGTTTTGACTTTTTGGACTTTTTTGTCCCTGTTGTTCTTGAAGCTTTTTTCCTCCTCTCTTCCAGATTTCGCATTCATTTTGCTTCCTGTTGTGTATGATCTTATTTTCTCCCTCACATGGCTCCTGGGGTAGAGCAAAAGGCACAATTTTGACATTTGCATGAACAGTGTGAAGGTGTAGTTTGCTCCTCCAGCCCAGTCATGAAAAATGACTGAAGTAGGTTCAGAACTGCCCTGGTCACTTGAGCATCACCCTTCTATTCCTGTTGTTTCCAACTCGCTCTTTGTGTACTTCCCCTCAGACATTTGGGAGGTCTCTGTAGCTCTGTGGTTTTGGTGTACAGTGGCTCAGACTATAAATATATAAATTAACCATGGTTGTACCTCTCCTGCCTTAAACTCATGCTGTGATTTTTGTGAGGAGAGCTCACTTGTTTTGTTGGGAGAGCTTTCGAGATGCTATTTAAATTCTGCTTTAGCTCACTTCCATGTCTGTTTAAAAATTCATGCTGCTGAGGGTGCTTTTAAAGCTCTGCGTGCATTTCCTGACTGATAGGTAGGAGCAGTAACTTCTGGCTACTGTTTAAAATTGAATTTTAGCGAGTAGATCAAATGCAACTTGGTCACTTTGGGGGTTTTTATTAGAGATACTCTGTTGCTCCTCTGAGTTTTGATAGCTAAAAGTAACATCTGCAGGCTTGGAAACAAGTAGTGTTTCTAGTTAATAATTTTGGATATTTTGTTGTATGCTTGTAATAAGTTAAAGGCAAAAAAATGCAATGATTCGTTGGTTATGTGCAGTAATTAGGAATTCTGAAGTCTGAGCCCATTTCCAGAGGTGCTGCTTCCTTTTATTTATAGATCCAGGGGTAAATATGCGACTTCTCTATTGGGAACTTCTGGAGTTTCCTTTTGAACAACAACAAAAGGATGAAATAAACATATTTTTCCCTGCAATGTGATGGTTGCATTGCTTGACAGTGCCATTCTTACTCTGAACATGCTGAACCTGCCTCAGGTCTCGATTTCAGTTTCATTTAGAGGCTTGGTGGTTTTGCTGGACTATTTTTTTTTTCCTGTTTCCATTGCAGGAAGCTTTTACTTCTCAGCCCTCTTGCTTGCACAGAGGAGCTGCAATTTGTCAGCTTTCCACACTACATAAATTACTTCTTGCAGCAGTGGTTTTGCAGTTGTGTAAATAGATTATACTTGACATGGCAGGAGTGAAAAATAGCTTGTTGGTCAGGAGACAGGTAGAGGAATTGTCTGTTCCTTGGGAAAGGATTAATTAGGCTGAAGAGTCCATTTTTCACCAAAGAATCAAATTTACTAATTATGTTAAACCAGTGTATAAGGAGGGAACATTCAGAGAGGTTATTTGCTAAATAAAATCAGAGCACTGCAAATGTTTCCACATTAGAACACAGCTATGGAAGCTGCAGGGTGAGTGAGGAGAAATAATTTTTCAGGATGTGGACTGGATGTTTAAGGAGTGGCACAAGATATTTTTCTAGTTCAGCTGCAGGAAACAAATTATTAACAAAGCCAGTTTAAAAATAAATATATCTGTGCAGAAAATGGGGTTAAGCAGGGAATACAATAAACTTTTTCCATAGAGCATGGAGGCGAAAAAAAGCTTTGGGAAGCTGATCCATGTTTAATTGTTCTTCTGACAAGAGCTTAGGGGATGCTGGCTCAGCAGGATTTCATATTCTTCTCCAGCTCCAATGTTAAGACTCACTAATTTACACAGGAAAAAGCTACCAGTGTTTAATGTCTCCTGGAAATGACCATGCATATCTCTGAAGGGGAAGGAAGTGCATGAAGAATGACTTGGAGAAAAAAGAAATAAAGAAAAAGGTTGGAATTTAAAGAGGAAAAAGTTGGAAAACATTTGTGTTAAACCCTGCAGCAGAAAACCCTCTGGGAGGAGGGGGGCTGGTGCTCCAATCTCATCTCTGAGACCTCTTGCACACATTCCTGCCCAGGGAAAACGAGACAGTGCAAAATGTGGAACTCAAAATGGTGTGTGTGAGTCCTCTTTCTGTCACTTCCTTCTAATACAGCGGCACTTTTTTTTTTTTTTTTTTAAACAAAACCCACTAGTGTGAAGTCTACATCTGCATTTAAATTAGAGCATCTTAAAGAAAAGAACAGGCTCCAAAGCTGCCCACAAGAAAGGTTTCCTTGCCAGGCTCCAGCATATGAACACTAACTAACTGCTTATTACCCAAGAAGAAATTCATTATCATGCAAATGTTGTTGGAGGGGAGGAATGTGAATTATTTCTTTCTAATTTGGTTTTAAATTGCAGTTTAGGTGATAGTTTTGGAACTTAAGTAACACTTAGCATAATTGGCTTAAGCTTGCATTCATTCTAGTTTTCTTTCTGTCTAAAATTGGACCAACCGTCTTGAAAATCAATTTGTGGACAAATGCAAGATTTCAGATGGTTGCATAATAAGGAAGGAAGATTTTCATTCTTCTTTCCTCTCAGAGCCTATAAAACTGTGGAGTTTTATGGGAGGCTGTGGACTCGCTGTTGTGGGTGGAATTACAAGCATTGGTTCATTTGTAGTAATTATCATTGGAAATGTGATGGATTTCTCCATGCTGGCAAAAATCTGCTGCTGCTGCTACTTGGCAACTGTACCGTGTCTCTTGGGCGCTTGGCTGGGGTGTTGAGGGCTGGGATGCCACATTTGGGATTTCTGGGCTTGGATTTTAGCCCATCTCACCCCCTGCCATGGGTTGGACACCTCCCTCTGTCCCAGGTTGTTCTTTGGGCATTCCCAGGGATGGCAGCTGTGCCAGGGCCTGCCCACCCTAAAATAAAGAATATTTTTCCTTAGAATAAAGATATTGTTAATATCTATTCTGAACCTGCCCCAGCTCCTTGTCAATCCCACTTGGTATCCACTTTTGAGGGGGTGAAGATGAATCATGAATTATGGGATGTTCCTTGATTTGGAGTCAGGGATTTTGTGCTCTGTTTTTCTCTTTAACTCCTGCAAATAGCCTCTGAAATGCAGATTTTTATTCCAGTGCACAGAGGACAAAATTAGGTATAATGAGAAGTGTCCTGAGCAGTACATTTGTTGTGTAATCCCCTGAATCTGGTAAAATAAATGAGTCTGTTACCTAAGTGAGAGTTTTATCCTTTACCTTGTCAGCCCTCTGAATATGTGTTGAGCTTTTTAATACCATTAATAATACCAAATGTATTCCGCTCTTTAAAGCATAATCTCTAAAATTTAAATTTTAGAAGTGGATTTTTAACTTCTTAACAGTGAAAAAAAAAGTAACACCAACATTTGTGCCAAAAATAATAATTCCAGATCCTTTAAAGGTCAGTGGGTTTGGTGCTTGTGGTCAGCAGAGTGCCCTGATGTCCTTTCTGCTTCCCATCAGTCACAGCCATTTGCATACTGATGGGAATATATAATGGTTTGGGGTGGTTTATGTGTTTTGTGTTACCTTTTGAAGCGATGGGCAGGCTCTGCTCACAGAACTCAAGATGTTAAAATATATTTATATGATTTTAAAA
>NW_005054449.1:207024-218011 GCF_000277835.1 Geospiza fortis
GTTCAGCAGAGCATAAGGAAACTGCCCTGTAATACCTAAAGCACTGAAAAAGGAGGAGCTGATGGTGAAAAATTCTATAGAACAAGCAATAAATGTAATGTTAATCCATTCTTTTAGTTATTCTGAGAGCCTGGCTCTGTAAGGTGCCTTCTGTTGAGCCAGCAATAGTTAAGTGGAATTTCATTCACTTCCTGTGTTGCAAGTTTTGTTGAAAGTAGTTCCGCTGTTTCTATTTTTATCCTGATCAGAGGAGCCTGAGCTGCCTCAGGGTTACAAAAGACAGCTTGGGATCACCTCGAGCATTTCCACTCACTGCTTCTGTGAACGTGAACACACAGAAAACTCCTGAAATTCTTCTTTTTGAAGCCAGGCATATCAAATTCTCTGCTGAAATCAAACTGCTCATGCCTGGTGCATCTGAAAGCCCCTGTGACATGAGAACCTCACATCTTTGTGGTTTCTGAAAGGTGCATTTTACTTGTTGGAGTCGTTAAAAGAGCTGTTTGGTTTGTTTTTTTTTTTTTAATTTTTCTTTTAGCTCTTCAAGTATAAAATTGTAAGATGTAGTTATAGGAAAAAACCTGTGGGTTTGTGGTTGATGTTTTCATAAGTAGTGGAGCTTGCACTTTGTCCTGTGGATGCTAACTGTGTCACCTAAACAGAATCTGGTGGTAAGAATGTAAGAATAAGAAATGAGGACAATAATTACTGAGAAGTGAAGCATTTTGAGGTTGGTTTCTTGTACTGCACCTCATAATTCCTCTGTGTTTGTAACATGCCTTCAGCAGAATGAGCTTTACAGACACGGCAGTGTGTGCACGTCAAATGATGGCATGTGAGCACAATATTGTGACTAAATCAGCCTGGGGAGCTGATCCTTGCTACGTGTGAGGCACTAAATTATATTGTGTCAGCTGGGTGGCTCTGAAGGAGGTGAGAAATGCTGGAAGAAAATGAAAAAATCGTAGCTGGCAGTGGCAGAAATGGTTGTGCCACGTTAATATTGCCTTGAGGGGAAAAGGCATTTAGTCACAAAGCACATTAATTTAACTAATTGTGTCAACGTGGCTGAGAGACACATCCCTGATTAAACCAAACCTCTAATGGCTTTCCAAGATGGAGCCCATACAGGAAACTGGGAAAGAAAAATCTGCTGAGGGTCTGGGGAAGGGAGACAACACCAGCAGAACCCCCAGCTGGGACTGCAGCTGGAAGTTTCTGCTCAGCCTCCTGAACCCCACAGAAATGTGTGGAGCAAACCCAAACCCATCGTGGGGCAGGAAGGAAGAGCAGAACCACAGCAGAGAGGGCTCAGGGCAGGAGGGAGGGGGAAACCTGTCTGTGGGCATGGGGTAACTGAAGGAACCCTCTTGCTTCATGCTGGTTTTGGTTCCCCAAAGCTCAGAGCCCGGCGGGTGCTGGGGTTGGGCACAGGGGCTGGGCTGAGCAGGCTCTGGAGCTGGGTCTGGCTGGTTCCACGACCAATTCTCAGCTCACTCCCTGTGCACCAGCACTGATCCCTCCATGCTCCAGCTGCAGGTGTTCCTCCTCATGTGTGAAACACTTGGCTACTGTACACAGTGGAAAAAATATTTATCTTGTGTCGTTTTCGCATGTTGATTCGTTATTTCCAACCATAATAAACCGGGAGCTTTGCACGTACGTGTGAAAGCACTCGGGGCTGTGAAATCCCACCTCAGCTGGTGCTGTGAGCACAGAACAGAGCCAGCTCTGGCTCTTTGAAGCTGGCCCAGGTGTTCCTGCAGCTGCCTGCACACTCTGGGGACAGCTCTGATGTGGCCTGAGGTCCCTGGGTAACGTTTTCAGCACTGCTTGGGTGGCAGGTGTTTAAATTCCCCAGCAGCAGGATTTAGGTGCTGCACTCAGCTCTTCCCAAACTGGGCTTGGCATTTCAGTCTTCAACTTACGAGATTTAATTTTAATTAATTCTTGTAAGATTTAATTTGAACTTGTATGATTTAGTTCTTTAACTCATAACTTGTCTCTGGTGGAGCCCGCGCTGACGGTTTTGTGTGCATTACTGTGTTTAGGTAAAATTTTGAAAATGGGACATTGCTGGAGGTCTGTGGTCAAAGCTGTTTGGGAATCTCCCGTCTAAGAGCCATAAATGTTCTTTGAATATGTGCCCCCTTTTCTGAGAGTACATTCACCTCTGCTTAGTTGAAGCAAGAGCAGTAAGGACAGTTCTGATGTAACTAAAAATAAAGCACAATCATCAGGAAGCTTTGACATGCCAATCAAAATATTCTCTAGAATTGCAAGTGTTTATTTGGTCTGTGTAAATTTACAATTATGTAAATTGTCAAAATAAAGGAAATAGTTGTCCTTTTAGCATAGGATTAGTAACTATTTGCTGTATGTAAAAACCAGTAACACAAACTATTTTGCAATTTGCTGCTCTTCATGTTCATTTCCTGTGGTTTTTCCTGTTATTTACTTACAATATAGCTGGATATTTACAAAAAATATGATAACCTTGAGAGTTTAAAATGTTCAGCTGGTTTTGGAAACCAAGTCCTTCAATGTGTGTGTGTAAAACCATTTGTTTATCCATCCTTAAGCCTGAGGAAGTTCTTATTTCTCTCATTAACTGATGTGCTCAGCTGAGTGCAAGCATTTCCTGGAGCTCAGCTGAGGCAGAAGAGATAAACAACTGAGCACAGGAATATTCCCTGGCTTCTTGCAGTGTTTTGTTTAAACCATGCACTTGTTCAGGGTCAGAAATGCATCAAAGTGCTTTTCTGTCATACCCAAATTTCCTCACATTGTGCTGGGCAGCAATAGGAGAGTACAAAATCATTAGCAGATTTATTAAAGCCACTATTTTTATAAACTCAGTTATAAAAGGCCCATCATTTTTTGCTTGGGTTGTAGATTAAATGATTGATAACAGCCTGGTGGTTGCTTTTTCTTCTTGCACGAACACAAACTGTCCTCTTATTTTTTGCCTTTTTATGAGCGACTGCTTTCAGAATTTCACACCTCTGATTTACAGTTTTTCTGGTGTTTATCAGAAAAAGGCATTGCAGGGACACGGTGGGAATCTCCATGGGAGGGACCTGGGGTGGGAATTTGCAGTTAAATCATTTTCCCTGTACCACGAGCTCAGAATCTGAGCCTTCCCCCGAAATGCAAAGAGAAATGCACAGCTTTGTTTTTACTTAACATGCCAAACCCAGACTGTGGAACTGCTTCAAAATACCCAGTTTGAGTGTGTGACACATCCAGGGACAGCTGGGGAATGGGACAGCTCGGGGAAGAGCAGCTGGGGGCTTTTCCTTGTGTTAATCCCAAGCACCTGCTGTTGTTGGACACGTATGAAATGACAAAAACCAGAATTCTTTGTGTAGCTGGTGTTTTCCATAAACACTTTGAGCAGCTTTCATTGCTGCACACAAATGAAAATGTAGCTGGATAAAGAAGAGTGAGAAAAAACTGCTGTCATAGAAAATTTAGAGTTTTGAGTCCTTCTAATCTACCCAGACTGTCAGGGTATGGAGCAACAGCTCATAAGGGGCTGAGAAAATACTGGAATATATGTCAAGCAATATGGTCACTTCCAGTTGAGTCTAGACCCTGTGAAAATGTGGGAAATGTCCCGAATGTCCAGGGAATTTTTGTGGGAAGGCTGGAGGTCAGTTCTACAATCAGGCACATTTACAGGATAAGTCCTTCAAGTGGCAATATCATGTTTAGAGCAAGTGGTATCTGAAAAAACATCCCAGATGAAGTGAACAGGAACCAATCCAACCAGAACACCAGAAACTGGTGAAAAGCTGGAGCCTGGGGGAATGGAGTTTGCTGCCAAACACAAATGTTCTGCAACAGCAGCAAACTCGGGGAGAGAGATGGGAAGAGAAGAAATCCAGTGTGGCTGGGGATGTTCTGTCCCTCTGTGGTTCAATATTTAAATAATCAGTGCCACAAGTGAGTCTGTGCCATGCCTGGGTGGTTTCTGAGCAGCTCTGGTGTTTTGGGCACAGCTCACAAGTTGTTCTTCCCCACATGATGCCAGTTCCTTCTTTTACCTTCCAGCACATGATGTGGGGGTGAAAAAAAACCCCTCTGGCCTAGAAATATCCCTGTCTCTTTTCAGGAACCTTTCCTAGCAGTGGAGTGGAGGAGAATATTTGGAATATTTATTTGGATAAAGGAGTGAGAGAGAGCTGTGTCTCTGGTGAATAGAATAGCAGAAAATATATTTTTTCCAGCTTCAAAAAGGGCATTTCCTGTGGGATAGAGCACTCCTGATGTCTCAGTGGCACCAGGCAGAGAAGGGACTTGAGGTCCCAGCTGTAATTCAAATTGGATAATTAAACACAATGGTTGAGAGCTTTTGTGTGTAAGTTGTGACCATTTTAGGAAAAACCTGCAGGTGTTTTTGCATTCCCTTGGGGGCTTAGGTCTGTTAGGATCAGTTAGAGATTCCCTGAGCAAATCTATTGTGTTGGGAGCCTCTGGAGACCTGCAGAGACATTCAGCTTCCATTGTCTGGGGCAGGAGCAGTTTTATGTGCTCTCAAAAGGAATTTTCAGACCCAAACCTGATGAGTTTTTGTCTTCAATACTCAGTAGGTGAGGTCTGAGTATTGGTTTTGTGCATTTTCTGTGACTGTGTTTTTCCATGGGAGGATTTTTGCCTGCTCACCTTAAAGAGATTATACAGAGTTTGTCATTGTGGAAAATGTCTTGACAAACACAGACCTTGCTGGTAGTTCCCATGTTTTAGATGTTCTAAATGCTGGGGAAACACTTGAAAGAGAGCCCCAAATCAGAGTTTTGCATGCTGGGATCATTCTTGAATTGCAATAAGTGCTGGTTCAGCTTTACTTGGAATGCTAAACTCTTTGTTTTCCTAAAAGAAACAATTTTTGTGATCCTTTGCAGGAGGAACCTGACCAAACTGTCCCTGATATTCAGCCACATGCTGGCAGAACTCAAAGGGATTTTCCCCAGTGGTCTCTTCCAGGGGGACACGTTCCGGATCACCAAGGCAGATGCTGCAGAATTTTGGAGAAAGGCTTTTGGTGAAAAGTAAGTTTTTAACTGTGCTTAAAAACAGGTGTGGGAGCAAATTGCACCCAGTGTTTTTTAAGAATTTTGTTTGGCCCTTCAGGAAGGGCTTTGTCACGTTAAAATAAATTATAGGAGAGACCTACTGGTCATTCCTGCATTAACTTTCCCAGTTTTTGTCCTGTCTGGTTTTAAATGTGTCAAGTGATGAATCTTTCCCCAGCTTCCCCAGGAGACTCTTGTATTGTCATGGTGTTTTCTTTGATTATTCAGCTTAAATTTTCCTCTCCTTGATTTAATTCTTTAACTTTTAAGTAAGCTATGCAAAATAATCCTTTCTTCTTCCAAAGGTTACCATGCCCCCTACATGGGTTGTTCTTTAGCTAAGCCATAATATTATATTCTTTTCATCTTCCCTCCAATTAGTCTTTCCAATCATTTACTCACCTCTCTCCTTCTCTGAATTTCTGTTTGCAAAATGGCTTTGCTAAGAGTGAAGGGGAAAGGGAATTGCAACAGTCTTTGTGTGCAGACTGCTGAAATGTCAGGTTTAATTTCTGTATCTAATGAAACACTGGCTAAATGAACCGTGGAGGTGTTCGCAGCAATGTTTGGGGATTAAAGTTAATGGATTGGGTACTGCTTTCAAACTGAGGGAGCTGAGGTACTTCACCTAAAGAGTTTAATTAGTAGCTGTCAGAACAAAAAGCCATAATGTATTTACTCATGAATAGCACAGTTGTCTGAAGTGAGGCATTTTCTTTCTGTGTTTCTATGCCACTTGATTTATTAAAAAAAGGAAAATATTCCTTTAAACAGGAGCCTGTGTTTTGGCTTCTGATTATCTTCCTTCTCTAGTTAATCCTTCTTTAGAGAGTTGGTTGCAGCTTTTTTTTAAACCATCTAGACTTAACTTCTTCTCTGCCAGCTGCAACATTGTGAAATTATTATCAAGTGATGCTGTGGTAGGACTGCAGAAAGAGGGAAGAGAGAAACCAGAGGGGGGCTTCTAATTCCACAATTTTGCATGTGCAGAGAAAATTGCTATAATTTCATTTGGCTGCTGATTTCCTGCAGTACCAAGAAATCTGTTTTTTTGTGTGACATGAATAAATCTCGTGTGGCTGTTTTTGCTTTTCCTCTGTCTATTATCACAACATGGATGCTGACACAGATAAGGTGTGGCTGTGTGCATGGCGCTGCTGGTGCTCAGCCATTTGCCTTTGCCTGCTTTCCCCAGGACCATTGTTCCTTGGAAGAGTTTTCGCCAGGCCCTGCACGAGGTGCATCCCATCAGCTCTGGCCTGGAGGCCATGGCTCTCAAATCAACCATTGACCTGACCTGCAATGACTACATCTCAGTGTTTGAGTTTGACATCTTCACACGGCTCTTCCAGGTGAGAACTGAGCAATGGGAATCACTTCAAAGTGTTTTACTTTTCTTTATCCAGGCCAATGTTTTACACACATTATTTGTGCTGTATGGGATTTGCTTGTCCTGCCCTCCATCCCTTAAAGAGTATTACTTAAGACCCCATATTGCAGTAAATGTGAGTAATATTTCTGGCTGTAGAATTAAAAAAATCCCTAAATATACACTGCAACTCCCAGGCACATTCAGCATCCTGCCATGAATCAGGTTTTCTCTTTCAAAGGTCACTTTGAGACTGAAGCTCTGACACAGCTTCTGCAAGCCAGGAAATGTGAAGCTTAGTTCATCACTCTGTCTTCCCTCATGCCTTTCTTTATTGTCAGATTTATTTTCCATGGAGGGGGGTTGTTCAGGATGGAGCTCAAGCATGGAAATTTGGGCTTCCTATCTTTTGAACTGCCCCAGCCAGGATGTTGTGGACATGTCTGTGTGTGTGAGAAATCTCTGTATCACTGAAGGGATATTAACAGTAGGTAAAATTCTTCCCCACAGTCTCTGATAGTGCTAAATTCAAAAACACAGCTTCTGATGGTACAATCGGGTATTTACAAGAACAATCACTCACTTCTTTGGCTCTGACTTGCCTTTTCCCATGTGATGGGGTGGGTTGTAATTAAGATATGTCTAGATGAAAAATTCCCATGTTTGGTGTTGCAATGTAGCTGATCTCATTCAGCTCTTTTTCCAAGTGTTGTACATAAAGAACAAGTCAAGAGCTGCTGCAAATTCCAGGGGATGCAGAGTTCTTAGGGAGTGCTGATACCTTCCTGTAGACAAGTTAAAAAACTTGGAAAAATCAGGTGAGATTTACACAGCCAAGCCTTTCTCAGGATTGAGAGATTTCAGGTGGTTGTTGTGACTTTTGGGGCATCATTTTAAGCAATATTTGAGATGTGTGTGCTGGTTTCTTCATTCAGATCTGAGACCAGCCACAGTCCTTGCCACACCCTGGTGAGGTGGGGTTGGTGAGGAGCAGTCACAAGTTACAGACCGTGAAACTGAGACCCAGAGGGGAGGTCACTGTCCCCAGGCCATGCAGGAAGTCGGGGTTGGAGAGCAGAGCAGTCATGGTTCCTGGGCTCTGCAGAATCTCATTAAACTCCTGCCTTTATCCCTGTCTGGGGAATGAGTCATTCTCTCTGCAGAAGCAGCACAATTGATGGCTATTCTTAAGCTGGGACCTCAGTGACTTCTCCTTTTGTATTTATTAAAGGAGTTTTGATTAAGGTCTGTCTTAGGTGATAATTTTATCCCCAACAAGCGACAAACTCAAATGCCAAGTGCTGCATGGGAATGAATGTTTTGCTTTCTTTACTGGATCTGTGGTGGAACAGAACCATGTTTCTCTAACTGCAGCAGCCTCTGATGCAGGAATATTAACCCTTTCCAGAAGTGTGTGGTTAATTTGTTTCTCTGGTGCTTCCCCAGCCCTGGTCATCTTTGCTGAGGAACTGGAACAGCCTGGCAGTGACTCACCCTGGCTATATGGCATTCCTCACCTATGACGAGGTGAAGGCCAGACTGCAGAAATTCATTCACAAACCTGGCAGGTGAGAGAGAGCTCAGCCAGCAGGGAGGGTCTGCCTGCCACCACTGATTGCAGCAGGGCTGACAGATTATCTGTGCTCCTTTCTGCAGCTTGTGTGGTCACTTCTGGGCTGCTTTGAAACATGGAAACCTCCTCTAGTCTGTTTGTTTGTTGGCTTTTTCTAAGTTGATTTGAAACAAATGGTTTTAAGGATGTTAACTTCTCTTACTCTGGATTCTGGGTTTAATTTCACCTGGAGGCCAGTTGGATTCTTTTCTCATTTTGTATCATATTGCAAAGTTCCCCTTTGAACTGCCTGGGCGTCAGTTGAGGAAAGCTGCTACAAATCATCAAGTAATTCCTACTAATTTTATTTGCTGTCTTGATATGGCCAGACAAATGCTACCTACTTGTCACTGAATGTTTTGAGTCTGTTCCAAGCTGAGGTTTCTTTTCCTTTGTGTGTTTTTAGTTACATTTTCCGACTGAGCTGTACCCGCCTGGGTCAGTGGGCCATTGGCTACGTCACTGCAGATGGGAACATTCTCCAGACAATCCCCCACAACAAACCTCTTTTCCAAGCACTGATTGATGGCTTCAGGGAAGGCTTGTAAGTAACTTTATAAAAATTAGGACAACAAAGCAGTTAAAATTTGAATAACCCCATTGCTGTCAGTGGAATAAGTCATTGCTGAACTATTTTGGCACTCAGGAATTACTGACAGCTGTCTTTGCACTGCAGAGCTGTGCAGGAGCAGATGATAAATGTGCACCACTGTTTCCCTTCTCATAAATCCCCTTTTTTTTTTTTTTTTGTCAAACCCTTAATTTGAACCAATACTTTTAAGAATAACATGTTCAGTTTTGGTCCAATCATAAAATTCCTCCACAACATTAGAATTCAGAGTACCTTGACCTCCCACCCTTTGCTTCTCACCTTCATTCTTTCTTCCCTTCCCACCTCCAAAAGAAACCTTAGATCTGTGGGTGTGTACTTGTGTGTACAGGCACATACAGAGATATTTTTTCTCCCAACTTCTTCCAGTTATTTATTTCCTGATGGCCGGAATCAGAATCCTGACTTGACTGGCTTGTGTGAGCCCACACCTCAGGACCACATTAAAGTTACACAGGTGAGTAAAATATTCCATAAAATATTCCATTCCATCCAACTCTCTGCCTTTCTCCCTGATTTCCACCCTCCTTAGCTATTCACCCAGTTCTGTCACACTTGTTTTTAGTGCTCCAGTATTTTACAAAATTCAGAAATCCTCTGTGATAGGGATGGGCAGATGAGATTGCAAAAACAGATTTTAGGGGTTTATTTTTAGAATGTTCTGCCAACATTGATGCTTTTGTGCCATTCAACATCAACTTGTCTTGAACCCTGCTTTTCTTGGGATGCTTAAATGAATATTATTGGATAATTTGAATTCCACTATTTTCAGAGCATCTAGCCTGTAAAATGATAGCGGAATATTTGTATTTATGCTGTGATTTATGCTGGCTTTCCCTCAGGAACAATATGAGCTGTACTGTGAGATGGGCTCCACGTTCCAGCTGTGTAAAATCTGTGCTGAGAACGACAAGGACGTGAAGATTGAACCTTGTGGGCACCTGATGTGCACCTCCTGTCTCACAGCCTGGCAGGTGAGCCTTGGCCTCTTCTATGTCTGTCTCTTCTTTATCTCTCTGAGGGCAGCTGCTTGATCTTTTGCAGGTATTCTCTTCTTTTGCAGATTCTTTTACAGAATATCTTTTACAGATATTCTCTTCTCAGAACTGTTCAGGTGTGGAGAGAACATAGCAGAAACATTGTCTCATTATGTCACAGCATCAGAAGCTGTTTAGATGCCTGATCTCTTAATATGGAATAAGGAAAAACTGTGAATACTTCCTAAAGTGCTGTTTTTCTACTTCAAGGAGAAAACATTCCGTATTTCTAGCCCAGTTTGCCTTTGTGTTCCTCTCAGTTGAAAGCTGCCTGCCAAAAAGCGTGTTACAAGCCGATTGTTTATGGAGCAGGTGATAACTGTGCCCCCCAGAGGCTGCTGTGACAGATCTCTCGTGTCCCCTGCAGGAATCTGAAGGCCAAGGCTGTCCCTTCTGCCGCTGTGAGATCAAAGGCACGGAGCCAATCGTGGTGGATCCGTTTGATCCCAGGGGAGGAGGAGGATTGTCCAGGCAAGGGGCAGAAGGAACCCCCTCTCCTAATTACGATGATGATGATGATGACAAAGCTGATGATTCCCTCTTCATGATGAAAGAACTCGCTGGTACCAAAGTAAGCTCATAAATGATAAATGATAAATGTGGCAGTGCCTTTTCTGCAGCAGTTTTCTCTTAGTGATTTGTGCCTGTGAGGTTTGTCAGACTGTGTAGCAGTAAACATCCTGCTCCCTATGGAAAACAGGGGTTTAGGTCCAGTTTTGTGAGCTCATTTCACACTGCCAGTTTGGGATCACACTTTGAAGCCTTTGATCTTTTGTGTGTTGTCTTGGAGGAATCCCCAGAGGGGTGAAGAAGCTGGCCTGGCCTGTTGGAATGGAAGGTCTGGGTTTGGAACACTTCCCTGTGTGTTAGATTTTGATTTCTTAGGCAGAATTTACCCAGATCAGCAGAAATTAATCCTTTTTTTCCCCAGTGATGGATACAGCCTTCCCAAGGTCCTGATAAATAACAGGGTAGAGGGCAGGCTGTTCTGCTGAGGAACTCAGTTTGGCTGTCATCTTTTTATATGGTGGCTGATAAATCTGTCTAATAAAGGTGTGATAACTCTGCTTCCCTCCAGGAGCTGTGTGTGGATTCTTTGTGGATCCCTGCATGGCTTTTTCATTCCATTTTCATTTCTCATTTCAAAATCTGATTGCTGCTCTTGCATTTTTTTACTGCATAGGGAAGTGGGTTTGAATTTGGTTAATTTGTAATAGCTGAATCAACTAAAATAAGCTGCATTTCCTAGTCAGAAAAAATCTTCACCTCTGGTTTACCTGG
>NW_005054449.1:218058-220248 GCF_000277835.1 Geospiza fortis
AAACACTGTTCCTGGAGGGCTTTTTTTACATATTTTAGGGAATCAAAGCAATTTTCTTGGTGTGATATCCTGTCAATGTTGGAATTTTGTTGGCTTCGTTGAGCTCAAACATACGTGAAGCTTTTCAAAATTCAGCAGCACTAACTTTGATTGTAAAAAAAGAGAAAATAAAGACAATAACAGGTGCTGTGCTGCTTTGTTAAGTGGAAAACCAGCTTTCCAGAGACAAAAATGGAGGGTTTGGTGCACACCAGTGCTCTGTAGTGAAAGCAGTTTGCACAGGGACAGGAGCTTTGCAGCAGATCGTGCCCTCTGGTGTTGAAAAGCTGCTTGTCCGTGCTCAGGGCCCCCTGAGGCAGCTTTGTTACTCCATGATGGCCGCTCCGTTTGTGTTTCTAAGTTGCATTTTTGTTACTCTGTCAGGATAACTTGATTCGTGTTTCTAAAGTGCATTTTTGTTACTCTGTCAGACAGCTTGGTTTGTGTTTCTAAGTTGCATATTGTGTTTCTAAAGTGCATTTTTGTTATTCCATCAGGACACCTTGGGTTGGGCGTGCAAGTTGCATTTTTGTTACTCCATAAGAGCAGCTTGGTTTGTGTTTCTAAGTTGCATTTTTGTTACTCCATCAGGACACCTTGGGTTGGGTGTTCAAGTTGCATTTTTGTTGCTCCATCAGGACACCTTGGTTTGTGTTTCTAAGTTGCATTTTGTTACTCCATCAGGACACCTTGGGTTGTGTTTCTAAGTGTGCCTTTCCGTGGTGTCTCGCTGCTGAGCTTGGATTGCTCCATTCCTGGAGGGCAGTTGTTACTCACAGAGCAGTTTGTAGCTGGAGAGGCTCTCCAGAGGACAGGAATTCCTGGGCTGAGCCCCGTGCTGATGTCCCATTTCTCTCTCTCAGGTGGAACGCCCTCCCTCTCCGTTCTCAGTGGCTCCTCAGGCCGCCCTGCCCCCCGTGCCGCCCCGGCTGGACCTGCTGCAGCAGCGAGTGGCCAACCCCCCCGGGGCCTCCAGCCCTGGCACCACTTCCAAGGTCAGACACACCTCCTACTGTCCCCTTCAGTGGGATTCGAGTGGGGCAGAACAATCTGGGGACCCCAACCTGTTCTCTCTGACATCCCCAAGTACTTTCTTCTTTTTCTATCTGGCATCCTGAACTACCAAATTATTATTACTGCTGTCACATTCTCTGGTTTCAGCCTCAATCCCTGCACCTTTGGATTTTCCTCATATTTTGTTCTAGCTGGTACAGAAGGTATCATATTTCTCTCCCCCAACTTTTCTGCACTCATTTCTCCATCAAGCATTTTTTACGTAGAAAATGAAGGAAAGAATTCAATGTGTGTGACTGGGAGAAGTGAACTGGCTTTCTGATTGATCAGCAGAAGGCAGGAGGATGATCTTGGTGGCATTAAGTTAATGGTTCTTCATCTGGTTCAGATGAAATAATGAAATTAGGGAAGTTCAGGCAGAAGAAAATACCAATTTCTGTGAACATTCATCACTGACTGATGAATGTTAACTTGTACAAATAACCCACAATTGAATCAGTTTTTAAAATAATGGGGAGGCTCTGTTTGGATTCCAATCTAAGGCTGCTGTAAGCTCATGTTCTCCCTCAAGAAGAGGAATCTGGGTGTAGCTATAGGACATGAAAGAACATAACCACACACTGCTGTTCTCAAGGTGAACAAAAAAGGGAAGTTTATTTTTTGACTCCAACATTTATAGCTTTCTAAGAGTGCCAGTGGATTGGAGGGTGACAGTGCCACCTCTCCAATGACACTGGACAAACCAACACTCTATCAACTTTCTCTTCTTTCATAAAGGAATGCAAAACAATGAGTTATTTACAAAAAGTGTGTGAGAGAGTTTGCTACAAGAATGTCAACATCAAAAAGCTTAGAAAATCTTAAAAACCAGGGCGACAATCTGGGGTGTTCAGAGCCTGGCTGGTAGTAGTTCCTGTGTTATCTCCTCAAGCTTGTGTAGAAGGTGCGGAGACATCTCCACATTCTTGGAGATGATGTGCTAATATCAACAGATAAACCCACCCCCAAACTCTCCCTCCTGTTTATCTCTTCTGCCTGGGTTCTAAGCACTCTTTCTCTCCCTCCTCCTCCCAGGCTGCTTCAGGTGCTCTGCACAAGGACAAACCTCTGCCTTTCCCCCCCACGCTCCGGGACCTG
>NW_005054449.1:221152-235626 GCF_000277835.1 Geospiza fortis
AATTAGAAACAACCACATGAGACCAATCACAGATGCACCTGTTGCATTCCACAGCAGCAGATAACCATTGGTTACATTTTGTTCCTGAGGCCTCTCAGCTTCTCAGGAGGAAAAAATCCTAAGGAAAGGATTTTTCAGAAAATATCATGGCTACAGTTTTCTGTTGTTCTCTTGTCACAAATGTATTTTATGAAAAATCTTTTTGCTAAGATCTTTTCTCCTGAGAAGCTGAGAAGCCTCAGAAACAAAATGTAAACAATAATTATCTGCTGCTGTGGAATGCAACAGGTGTATCTTTGATTAGTCTCATGTAGTTGTTTTTAATTAATAGCTAATCACAGTCCAGCTGTCTCAGACTCTTTAGTCAGTCACAAGATTTTATTATCATTTTATTCTTTTCTTTGCTAGCCTTCTGATGAAATTTTTTCTTCTATTCTTTAGTATAGTTTTAATATATAATTTTTTAAATATAATATATATCATAAAGTAATAAATCAGCCTTCTGAAACATGGAGTCAAGATTCTCATCTCTTCCCTTGTCCTGAGACCCCTGTGAACACCACCACATTCTCTGAAAAATTCTCATTTACTCTGCTGGCTTTTCAGCCCTGAGCAAACTACCACATCAGCTGTGAGGAGTTTGACTGGATAAAACCTGAGTTCAGTTTGGGTCTGTTCACCTGCAGGACACTGTTAGCAGTGAACTGATTAGTCTGACATTTTGTTCTCTAAAACAAACTGCAGGCAGTTTTGCTTTCCTCGATTCCATTTCCTTAATTTTCCCTTCTAATGCTTCCAGCTTTCTAAAATTTAAAGAAGCAAATTTTTAGCCAGATTTTTCTAAGAAAATGGCACGTGCACAGTTTTTATCCTGTCTCCAATTGTGTATGTTTGTCTGCATCCTTTTCCTCTTGGCTCCCATCTTGGCCTGTTTCAGCTGAATTTGCGAAGGCTATTGGAACATCAAAAGGTGAAGTTCTTCCTGCAGGAAAGCCCCTGCAGTGTCCTCACTGAGGGAAAGCTGTCAGAGAATTCCTAGATTTCTGAGGTGCCAATAAATTCTGTGGAAGAAATGAGGATGCTTCATTCCCACAGAGGCTGTTGAAGGAGTGGCTTTGCAGCTACACTGGGCCATGCGTTGTTTCTGATTCCTGGTTTGGAATTTTGTCTTGCAGAGCTCCAACAGTGGTCCAGCAGCAACCTCAGAGTGTGAACACCCCAAAATCAAACCCTCCTCATCTGCCAATGCCATCTACTCCTTAGCTGCCAGGTCTGTTGGGATCTTTTATGCCTTACAGAGTGGGAATTGCGGGGTGCTGGTGCCAGGAACAGAGCTGGCACAACTCTTTCAGTCTTAGTTTTAAACTGACAGATTCAAAACACAATTTAGAGAAAGGAGCTGAAATCAAAGAGCTGTGGGGAGTGGTGGGAGTTCCCCTGGGCTGTGGCAGTTGCCATCAGCTCTTTAGTAAATTCACTTTTGAGTGGGGCTTTGTGTGATGTAAATGTGCATGATATTGTCACTTCCTTTTGCATCAAGACCTTGTGCTGGTGCGACCTTGTGGGCTGCATCCTGAAAACCAAATTATTTCTTTAGACAGACTTGCTGTGAGGTGACTGTGGATTTTAAAGGGCACCTTGGTATTAATTAGATTTGGTGTAAATGTTTTATATCTTGTTTCTCCTGCCTCCAGACCACTGCCTGTACCAAAACTGCCTCCTGGGGAGCAGTCTGAGAGCGATGAGGACACTGAATACATGTCACCATCCTCTCTGCCTGTGGTGCCTCCAGGTCCTGCTGTGCAAAAGCCAGAGCTCAAAATGCCTTTGGAAATGACTCAGAGTTTACGGTGAGATTCTGGCTGGTTCTGCACTTCCTCCTCCCAGCTCTGGGGCAGCACATTTGGGACATCAGGGTGGGAATTTTGCTTGCTCAGATTTCTGAATTCCCCCAGTGATATTCACCAGATCTTGACTAAAATAGCAATAAAGGAAATGTGACCACTTTGCAGAGTCCTTGTACAGTATTAAAGGACTCAGATATCCCCTTCCTTCCCACTCTCTCTGCCAAGAACCTTTTGAGAGCAGAAATTCAAAACTCTTACTAAAATGTAATTTTACTGAAATTCAAAACTCCTACTAAAATGTAATTTTCAGCGGTATCAGTTTGGGTGATATCATTTTAACTCTTTTAAGCTGAGGTACTCTACTGCAATAAACATTAATAGAGCATTTTCTAGAACAAATATTTCACAGAGCAGCGGTGATTTCACCTTGAAACAAGAAGCTGTGCACAAACTCTGTCACAGAGACAGGGTGGAGGTGGTGGCCACTGTCACCTGTGTGATGGGGAATGTCTTCTCTCCCTCAGAGTTTTGGACTGTGACCAGCAGCCCGAGGGCTCCATGTATGAAGCAATGTACAACATCCACTCCCAAGCAGCATCCTCTGCTTTCGAGGCTGTCAACACTTCTGGTGAGTGGGTGTGCTAAAGAACAGCTGAGGAACTGGCCTACAATGAATTGCTCCCAATGGAACAGCATTTTAGGCTGAATGAAAGGAATTACATTTGGTTTTGTTGTTAAAATAGCTGGGATGTATGTGGAAATATGAGTCTGTACTTCATGCATACTGAATCTCTCAAGTATTTTTAACCTAATCGCAGAGTCACAGAATCACTGAATTGCAGGATCACAGAATCACAGAATTACAGAATCAGAATCACAGAGTCACAGAGACACAGAATCACAGAATAATGAGGTTGGAAGAGACCTCTAAGATCATCAAGTCCAACCCATGCCCTGACAACTCAATTAGACTGTAGCACCCAGTGCCATGTCCAGTCTTTGTTAAACACATCCAGAGATGGTGATTCCACCACCTCCCTAGGAAGAGCATTCCAGTGCTTTAATTTTCCCTTCTGGAAAGAGCTGCCATTAATTGTGAGGTTTTAACAGCAAAACTTCAGTTCGGTGTCCTGTCAGTGTTTGGAAAATGGGGGTGGAGTCTGCCTTGAGAGGCAGCTCAGCCCCAGAGCTCAGAATGTGCCTTCTCTTGCAGATGAAGGGAACCTGGCAGCAGCCACTGCCAGCAATGGCCCTGAGGAGTCAGAGAATGAAGAGGATGGCTACGATGTCCCCAAGGCGCCGCTGCCCGTGGCCATCGCTCGCCGCACACTGTCTGATATCTCCAATGCCACTCCTGCCTTCAGCCGAATGTCCTTGGAAAACGACCCCGTCACAGGTCAGAGAGCTCTTGTGCTGCTGCTGCCTGGCTCTGCGTCTTTGGAACTTGTGTCGCTCACCAAAGGTTTTGGATGTAAGGTGGAAAATCAGGTTTATGAGGCAGAATTGGTTCTTAGGTATTTTGTTTGATTTATTTTAGCTTTTGTTCGATTTATAGCTTGGAATGTGCTGCCTTGGTCATTTAATCCCCAAGCTTGCAAATCACACTGAAGTCTCAGTTAGGAGAAGGTTTTTTCAGCTTAAAGTACATTCCTTAAGCCACTGTTTCCTGCAGAGCATAGACCATTTTTGTACCACGGTGTACCAGGGTGTCAGACAGGATTTCCCATCCCTGGGAGTGCTCAAAGCCAGGTTGGATTGGGGGTTGGAGCACCCTGAGATTGTGGAAGGTGTCCCTGCCCATGGCAGGGGGTGGAAGGACCTTTGAGGTCCCTTCCAACCCAGACCATTCAGGGATTGTGTCCCTGTGCCAAGTGGAAGATGCAGGGCTGGCCTGGCAGGGTTTGTGGCACTGCCAGTGCCTGCAGGTGGCACAAGAGTTCTGCACACAGCTCCTGATGCTCTGAGCTCCTCTGAGCAGGGACCAGTGGCTCAGCAAGGTCAGCTTTTTGTCCCTGGGGAATAGAGGACATGGTGTCCTTCTGGCTGCAAGGCACATTCTCTGAGGGAAAAACTAAAGCCTCGTGTCTCCAAGAGCCTTTCTGAATAATGATTGACTTATTTCCTGCTCAGCAGCTCTTAAGGAAGCTCTGAAACTCTTCTTGTTGGGGGTTTTCAGTCTGAATGTGCTGGTGATTTGCCAAGGAGGAGGAATGAGTTTCTTGTTCCTTCTGGAAGCAGAACCTCCTGTACCCAGAACCCCTTCCCCCAGTGAGTCTTCTCTTTTCCTCCTTCACCATTCCACTTCCCTGACCTTCTTTAGCACAGAGAAGAGTTTTCTAGTGCAGAAAAGTTCATTATTTTTGCCCCACCTCCCCTTTTCACTTTTTAAATCTGTCTCTGTGTCTGTAGAATTTGGCTGAAAGGGATAAAAAAGAAACAGAGCAAGTCCCACCCCCCTCCCAGATGACGTACTGAGTTTAATCATTGACACTCTGTTTCTACAGCCCTGAAATAACACTGCTGTTGTCCTGCTTTAGGGCTAGGAAAATGGAAAATGTGGAAAATGCTGATTGTTACTGCTGTGGGAAGCAAGGCACTGGTGCAGGCAAGCCTGACTGCTGTGGGATTCATCTTGGCAGATTTATGCTCTCAGGAGCTGGACTCTGCAGTTTTAATTAATGATTTACCAAAATAACTGTCTTAGCAGTTGTCCTTTCAGACTGACCCGTGGTCTCTGAAACTTGATCCAGCTCAAGCTGAAACAGCAATTCCAGAAGGCAGTCTGGGGCAGAGGAGGGGGCAGACCTTCTTCTCACATGTACAAAAAGCTTTTTATGTGTGAGAAACTTGAATTCTGAAGATGAGGGAGCTGGACTGAGCTGTGGTTGGTGAGGAAGCTGCAGGGAATCTGGTTCCTGAAGAGCCTTCTCTGTCTCAGGGCTTTTGGGACAAGTTTTTCAGACAGACCCCACAATGCTGCTGCTCTGAGCAAACAGCAGTGCTCACTCTTAGAAAGGAATTGTGTGGACGTGATTTGTCTGTTGTACTCCAGTTCTCTGCCAGAAAACTCTATGGAGTGCCCTGAGGACATTTTCCAGGAGACAAATAAATCTTTCTTTAAGGTGATGTCAAACATCCGTGTGGAAAAGTTTCCTGTGATTGACAAAAAATGCTTTCTGCAATGATACAGGAGGTTAAAACTCAGAAATAGTCAGATGCTGGATGAGCATCAGCATCTTAAACAATGTGTTTTTTCCTTGGAGAGTTTGGTGACTTGTTTGGTTTATTGGCTGTTATTTCCTCTTCCCAGCAGTGCATGATGTGGCTGCAGGGCAGTGTCACATCAGAATGACTCAGGGAAAAGCAGAACAGGCTGAGCTTTATTGATCTGCCATTAGGCAGGGAGAGCTTCAGCAGAGGAAGAGGAGAACATAATTCCGTTGCTGACCCTTCAGAGAGCATAATTCAGTTGCTGAAGCAATTGTGATGGCTGAGTTGGACCTGAGTTTGTGCACACAGAGATGAGGGAGCAGCCTCTGGACAGTTAAACCAGGGGGTTCTGTCTGATCCTAGAAGGAAATGAGATGTCTGGTGCATTGAATATTCACTGTGTCATTTTTTCTGGTTCTAAGGCTGATGTCTGAGCTCTGCTTACACACATAGATCCTATGCCATTTTTTAATGTGGTTTTATCTTGCTAAATGAGCCTGATGAGCCTTGCTAATTAAGAAAAACATCCCCAGCTGTTTTTGCACCCAGGTGGGGAAGCTGAGCAGCTTGGGAAGGAGGATAAAAGGGCTGGAGACAGCAGCAGAGCTCAGTGACAGCTTTTTGACAGCATTTATCTCCCTGCTGTCATCTCAGCTTCGTTCCAAACAAACTTTCCACGTCTTTTTGTTGAAGTGATGCACTTGTTTCTCCTCACAGGTTTTTCAGACGGCTCCCAGGTCCCCGAGCGGCCGCCAAAGCCGCTGCCCCGGCGGATAAACTCGGAGCGCAAAGCCGGGAGCTGCCAAGCAGGAGGAGCCAGCAGCGGGGCCAGCTCCTCCCTGCACCTCTCCAGCGAGATCGAGAACCTCATGAGCCAAGGCTACTCATATCAGGACATTCAGAAAGCTCTGGTCATTGCACATAACAATATTGAGATGGCCAAGAATATTCTGCGGGAGTTCGTGTCCATCTCCTCCCCGGCGCACGTGGCCACATAGCACACGGGCACCTCCACACCTGAGCTGCTGCGGACCAACTGCCTGGGCAGCTGCTGCCCAGCTGTGCACCAAAGGGGAAGGGGGTTCCTTTAGAGACTTCGTGCTGAGGTCAGTCCTGCCTCTTTAAGAGAATCAGTTATCAGGTTTTCGTGGTTCCAGATTTCAAAGCAGTGCGATGGAGCGGAGCGGTGTTTTATACAGTGTATGTCTTGGAGTCCTTTACCCCTACCTCTTGTCTGAGAGAACAGATTTATTTCCAGGGTGTTGGTAGAGAAAGGTATTGTGACAAGGGATCCCCGAGCCGATGCCCTGGAGGCTGGGGGGAGTTGTTTTGTGCTGTGAATTTTAAGTGGATGCTCAGAGAAACAAAGTCTCGAGGTCGGTGTGGTGTGTCCTGTGGTTCATGGTACTAGGTTTGGATCTGTTCGCTGCTGTGTGTCTGGCTCAGGCTTTTTAGAGAAGCTGGGAGGTCACTTTCTGCTGGGAATTTATAGGAGACCTTGGAAGGATCCTTTGATTGCTTCCTGTTGGCCGTGGTGTGTCCCTCTTGCCTGTAACAATAGCAGTTATTGCTTCTGATTCCAGTCCTCCCTTGCTGCCTGGAGATAGCAGGGTGAATTTCTGTCAGGGAGTTTGATGCTGGCAGTTGGATTTCTCTCGTGTGTGTGTGTGTGCTCTTGCACTGGCAGCACCAGATTGCAGCAGCTGGAGGAGCTTGGCGTGGTTTTGAGGGGTGGGAGAGGGGAGCAAAGAATTTGAGCAAGAGCAAAGAACTGAGGCTGCTGCTTCTCCTCTCTTAGCCTTGAGCATTTTGTGCTTCAGTGCTCAAATTTGATTTGTGGCCCTGCTGGGCTGGAGCAGCCGTCACTGGACACTCCCATTGCTCTTCCCCAGGAATGTTGCACCTGGTAAATAGGACGTTTTATTTATCTTCATTGCACGGTGGCTGTTGCAGACTAGTGGCCTTCACACACATTCCTCCAGAGAGCTTTTGCAGGAGCCATCGTCGTGCCAGGGTGTTTTGTGGAATTGGTAGATGCAGCTGATGTGTTTGTTGGAATTTCACCTGCTTTGCAGTCCCAGAAGTGCAGCAGTTCTCTGCATGGCTGTCCAAACAACATGGGGGCTCTCCTTTCCATTTCCATTTCTCTAAGGTATTGCCAGGTCTGGTGTTAAAACAGACCTGGGGAAAAAAATTCTGTATTTGTGATCACATGGTTTTAAAGGTCAGAACTCAGCTGTTGGGTTGGAAAAACCTGACTTGCCTACTCAGCTACTTAACTCTGTTCATATTAGAGGAGTGGATGATTCCTTTGGAGAAGATTTAGATCCGGGAGGCACAGACAGATCACAGCCTGTCAGCCTGAGAGGCTCTTGGCCTTTGGAGCATGTCCAGCATTATTTGCATCTCCCTGAGGTCAGCAGAGGTCACTGGGCTAAGGGCTGCAGCTTGGAATATTGCTGGAGTGATTCTGGCACTCGGGTGCAGCCTGGCCCTTTGAGGAATCCAGGGGCTGGGCCAGCTGGCTGCAGTGGCAGAGAGGCCTTCAGGAGTGTTGTTAGCAGAGCAGAAAGTGGATTTGAATTCAAGCTGAGGTTTCTCTTTAGACCTAATGCTTTCTGAATCGCTGCAGTGGCTTCCAGGCAGGCTGAAGTGTCTCTCTTTACTCCTCTCCTCTCCGTAGTGGAGAAAACACTCAGACAGCTTGGGGAGATCTCCTGCCACGCTCCCTGACCCCAGCCTTGGCTGGTTTGGGGTCAGGGCTGGCATTTGCCAGGTCTGGCGGTGGGCAGGGTGCTCTGCAGGGCACAGGGCTCCTGAGGAAGGTGGGCTCAGTGCCTGGGGGAAGAAGGAGGGGAGGAAGAGCTGCTCTCCCTCCTGTGCCCCCAGTGCAGCTGCCAGGGGTGCCAGCCCTGCTCCCTGTGGGATGTGTGGGAGCCTCTGCAGGAGCCAGGCCAGCCCAGGTGCTGCTGAGGCAGGAGAGGGGACAGCTGTGGCTGTTGTGTCACACTGGGCAGCCTGAGCAGCCAAACAGTCCCTTGTCCTGCAGATCCAGGTGCAAACCCTTTAGTGAGGGGTTTATTTCCCTCTTTGTCACACTCCCACTGGGCTCTGTGTTGGTTTGGAGCCGTTTGCTGTCTGTCCTGCAGTGTGAGCTCAGTGTGACTGCTGCCACGGCTGAGCCAGGCTGACCCAGCCAGCTCCAAAGCCTTAACTCTTGTCCTGCCCAGCGTGTGTGGCACCAGTGATTCCCTGTCCCCTCCAAGCCCCTCAGGGCAGGCTGGCTGTAATTTCCGTGAAATCCTGCTTGGCAGAGCTGTTCCAGGCCTGCCTTTGGGGTCTTTGTGCCAAGAGATGTTCCTGTGGGTGTTGTTCTGGGTATTAGAGATTAGAGAGAGCAATCTTTGTGGCATGTAGTGCTGATTTCTCTGCATGTGTCCTTTCTGTGCACTTGTTTATGTCTCAAACTGATTTAAGAAAGTTAAGTCTTGCCTTTTCTTCCTTAGACACGTTAAGAATTTGCTGATTCCACTGAGGGCAGCAGAGTCCTGGCCATGTGTTGAGGCTGTGCTCTGCCAGCTCAATCCAGGCGCTGCCCAGTGGATTTTTCTTGTTCTTTCTAAGCCCAAGATTGATTGCTCTTCTTTCCCTTCACCTCCCACTTCTTTATTCTTAAGAAAATTACATTTCTGATGCTACTTTAAAAAGGAAAAACGACCCAAATGTCTAGTGCCTTTCTTAAGGGGATGCTGCGTGGCCAGGCTGGATCTGAGAATCCACCCCTGTGGGGAAATGAGCAGAGCTGGACAAGCAGCACCAAACTTCTTTGGGAAGGGTGCAAAGGAGGAGCAGGAGAGATGGGCAATGCTCACTTGGACTCTGACACTGTGTTTTGTAGCATTTCAGCCGTGGAGCTTCCGTGTCTGGACTGGTGCTGTGCCGAGCTCGGGGCCAAGTCAGGAGCGTGGGATGGGGTAAAAAATGCTGGGGGTGTCCTGCAGCTGTCCCTAAAAGGAGCAGGAAACACTCCCAAAAGGAGTGGGAAACACTCCCAAAAGGAGCAGGAAACACTCCCAAAAAGAGTGGGGAACATTCCCAGCAGGAGTGGGGAACACTCCCAAAAAGAGTGGGAAACTCTCCCAACAGGAGTGGGGAACACTCCCAGCAGGAGCTGTGGGAAGCAGGAGGTTCCCCCCTGAGCAGGACCCAGGTGATTTCCTGCAGAGCTGAGCAGAAATCCCAAATTTTCCCCTTTTTTTGTGCATGTCCTTAACCCCAGCCCTCCCCAGGGCCCAGCATGTGGCTCCTGCACCAGACTGGTGGCATTTCTGTAGCTCATCCTGAGGCAGGCTCCTTGCTGTAAATGTGGTTTGATTGATTGGTTTGTTGGGTTTTTGTTCGTTTTATTTTTTTTTTCAGTTGAGCAAGAAAAAATGCAACTCCCAGGGCACCTTCTCAGAGGTGCCACTTTAAAGATTAGTGGGGAATAAGGAAATTTATTTTTAAAGTTCCTCCTAGAAATCTTTTTTGTTTGAAATTCCCAGTGGAGGAAGAACTGCTGTTCCTGTTGTTCTTTCTCATGGATGACAAATACCAATTTGTAAAATATCAGTGTTAAAAAATGTTGAGATTTTCACGAGATTTTTTAAAAAAAAAAGTATAATAGTGTCATTAATATAAAATTATAATAGCAGTATTTAATCCTTTCAGATCTGTAAAGAATAAGGAAAAACAGAAGGTAAATATTCTTACAGAGAGTAGCTGAGCTTTAAGGTTCACTTGGTTTAAAGTCCTCATTTTGTTTGCAGATGCATTGTTAATGTTTAGAGGTTATACTAATGTTATTTATTAATTGTTTCCATCCTTGTATGCTGCCCACTAAGAGCTTCTTTGTTTGGGATTTCATTCACCTGTGTCAGTAAGAAAGAAAACAAAACAAAGTTTTATTTTTAAATAAAATTTCCTTTGTTGTAGCAGATGGTGTGTGTGTGTGTTGTGGTGTTTCTGTAAGTGCTGGAAAAAGAAAATGTTAGGATTTCAATCTCCTGGATCATTTGCAGACTGACTTTGGAGTTATTTTATAATTATCACCACAATTATCTGGTAAATTCAAATTTATATTCTGGCCACTGACAGAGGCCAGGAAAGATTTATATGAAGATTATAGTAATTAAACATATTCTGAGAGAATCAATGAATAAAGGCTCTAACCCATCAGGACCAAGAAGAACATGAAGTTACCACCCAGGAAGAGAATCCAAGGGAATATTCTGCAGACTTTTAAAGTTATTGCATGGAAATTATAGAAATAAATAAATAAATTGATATCTCACACAAGTCTAGAATTGGTATGTCACACAATTCTAGAATTGATATACATGTATATGAATTACCACTCTAGAATAGAGATATTAGAATGTACTATTAATAAAGATAGGAAAATAATTCTATATATTTGAATCCATTAATTGAATACTCATTGGTATCTATTCATATATATCAATATATGAATATTTAACATATAAAATAGGCACAATTAATCCATGTTCTGCCACACTCCAACATTCCAGAGCCAGGAGGGGCCCAGAAATGGAACCAACAGGGACACACTGGTGCAGGGGACACCAGCTGGGGACAAAAGGGGACACTCAGGTCACAGGGGAACCCACAGAGGGGTCAGGGAGGGTGACTGGGGACATGGGGCACAACTGAACTTGGGAAAAAAACCTCTCACAGGAGCCACTGAGGGGTGAAATGAGGGCAATTGGGGTGAAATGAAGATATTGGGTTACCTGAGGTCATTTGAGGCCCTGTTCGGGGTTACTTGAGGTCATTGGGGTCGTCCGAGGTCATTTGAGGTCCTCATCGGGGTTACTTTAGGTCATTGGGGTCAATCAAGGTCATATTCGGGGTTACTTGAGGTCATAGGGGTCATTTGAGGTCACAGGGGTTACTTGAGGTCATTTGAGAATTTTTTGGTTTTCCAGGGGTTACTTTAGGTCATTTCAGACCCTGCTCGGGGTTACTTTAGGTCATTTGAGGCCCTGATCGGGGTTACTTGAGGTCATTGGGGTCGTTCGAGGTCATGATCGGGGTTACTTGAGGTCATTGGGGTCGTTCGAGGTCATTTGAGGTCCTGTTTGGGGTTACTTTAGGTCATAGGGGTCACTTTAGGTCATTTGTTTCTCCAATAATTAATCAAGGGCTCAGATGAGGACACAGCAATTAATTCTTATGAGCTGGGGCCAAAGGAGAAGGGACACTCTGGTGTCACCCATCATTTGCCCTCTGTCCTCTCAGGGTGGTGACAGGGAGTGGTTATTAACTTCATTCATATTTTTTATTAATTAGTAGTGTTAGTTTAGTAGTGTTTATTATCATCTCCTGTCTGTATTAACAGCTACAGCATTGGCTATTAATTGAATTGCCAATAAATTCTAATAGTAAATTTTATTTACAAGATTATTTTTTTAAGATCCAGTGGTATAATCACCCATTGCAGCCTAAAACTAGGATTATGTAATTTTAATTTTTTTATTATTTTTATTTTATTATTTATTATTGCTGCTTCCCTCTGGGAGCAGAGGGGCTGTGGAACACATTGTGTGTTGGATTAAACTCTTTTCTGACCCAGAGATGGGGCAACTGAGAGGTGTTTTAAAGACTTTTATTTTCAGTCTCATGAGAAGGGTGAGACAATACAGATGTTAGAATTCACACTATTGCAATCAGAAGTTAATTATTTCTTAATTATAATCCATTATAAGTGGTTTTTGTTTATTTGCTTTAGCTACACCATGTTGTAAATGTTTTAAAGCCAATCATCTAAAATTACCCCTCGTGGCTCCTACTACAATGCATCTTTCACAGTTCTATTTCTCCAAAGCATCTAATCTTTTTTGTAAGGTCATCTTTTGAAACTTCTTTTCCGGTTCCATTTCTCTCCCCACAATGTCTGAACTGTTCCATGGCATTTCTAAATCAGCATTTCTCATCTCCAGGTTTGCACACAGATGCTCACTGTGCGAGCCTTCTGCTTTGAGAACTCTCTATAAATCCATTTCTCACAATTGTGGGCATTTATTTCTTTATTTCCTGTGCTTTGTTGCCCTCTTCATATGCTGAAACTTCCAGGGCTCTGGCAACAAGGGGCAGAGCTGTTTGCTGTGGGCTCCCTGCCCCTTGTCCTTTGATCTGCCCCCTCCATTCACAGTTTGCTCCAAGCTCACTAATTTCCATTCCCTGAGCTTTTGGCAGGATTTTTGGCAGCACTGAGACCTTTCCTGTGCTCCCTGTCCCTTTGTGGCTTGGCCCCTGGGGTTTGTGGGGCTCCCAGAAGGGTACAGGGCCCCAGGACATGGGATGGGATGGGATGGGATGGGATGGGATGGGATGGGATGGGATGGGCGGGGCACAGAGCAGGGAAATGTTCCTGCCAGGGAACAGCTCAGAGGAAAAACTGAGCCTGTTTTATTTGGTACAGGGAAGCTGGCAGGGCTCAGAGCAGCTCAGAGGAGGAGAGCTGATCCTCTCCTGGCTAAAGGACGTGTCTGGGAGGGCAGAGCAGCCCAAATCTGCAGCTTTGGGAGGGATTTTGTGCCTCCCTTCGCCTCTGTGCAATGGGGAGCCAGGGAGAGTTGCCTAGAGTGCTCTAAGCATGAGCTGGAAGGTTCTATCATAAGGATTTAGAGGCACTTCAAGGCTCTTAAAAATCATTTAGAAACAGAAGAGATCTCCGTGTCACTTCCCTGGAGTTAGAAACAAAGTCCTGTGTGTTTGTGCCCCTCTGGAAGACCAGAGAACAGTGGATTTCTGCCCAAAATGGGCATGTCAGAAAGGTCAAGGAGCAGAGGGAGCTTCCCAGCACCACCAGAGGGGTTTGTGCCTGGAATTTGTGCTCTGGAGCTCCAAGGTAGCACAAAAAAAGGCTCGAAAAGAAGCAGCCACCATCCCTGGGTGTGTTTAACAAAGCCTGGATGTGGCACTGGGTGCCAGGGTTGAGTTGAGGTGTTGGGGCTGGGTTGGACTCGATGGTCTTGAAGGTCTCTTCCAACCTGGGGATTCTGAGAATTTGGGGGAATTCTGTGAATTTAGGAGAATTTTGGGAATTCTCAGGAACCATGGAAGTGCTGGAGTCCCCATCCCTGGGTGCGTTTAACAAAGCCTGGATGTGGCACTGGGTGCCAGGGCTGAGTTGAGGTGTTGGGGCTGGGTTGGACTCAATGGTCTTGAAGGTGTCTTCCAACTCACTGATTCTGTGAATTCTGAGAATTCTGGGATTCTGTGGTTCTGTGATTCTGGGATTTTGTGATTCTGTGAATTCTGAGAATTCTGGGACTGTGGATTCTGTGGATTCTGTGATTCAGAGAGTTCTCTGAATTCTGTGATTCTGTGAATTCTGAGAATTCTGGGATTCTGTGGTTCTGTGAATTCTGAGATTTTGTGATTCTGTGGATTCTGAGAATTCTGGGATTCTGTGGTTCTGTGAATTCTGAGATTTTGTGATTCTGTGGATTCTGAGAATTCTGGGATTCTGTGGTTCTGTGAATTCTGAGATTTTGTGATTCTGTGGATTCTGAGAATTCTGGGATTCTGTGGATTCTGTGGTTTTGTGGATTCTGTGCCTCGGCTCTCTCTGAGTGCTGAATGTCACCGAACAAGGGGGCTCTGTGAGCCCTGCAGGAGGGGGTGACCTCAGCTGGGCTGGGTCCAGCAGGGCTGGCACTGCCCAGTCCCTGCCCTCTGCCCTGGGCACCGGCACAGAGCAGGAGAAATGGAGCTCGCCACGCTCTGGGCTGCTTCTTGTGCAGGGATTGACTGGTTTGGTGTCACTGGTTGGGGATTTCCACTGGGAGATGGATTTGTAGAGAATTCATTCTCTACCCTAGATTAGAGATCCAGACCAGATCTCTCAATCTAGACCAGATCTCTAGGCTAGGTGCTTCAGGGAAATAGAACTGTGAAAGATACACTGTAATAAAAGATAATTTTCGATAATTATCTTTAAGACATTTACAGCATTTTATTTTAAATAAAAATATACAAAATGTAAGTATATAAAATAAAATATAATAAGATATATAAACATATTTAAATAAATGTATAAATATATATTTAAATAAATATACAAATATATAAATTTAGTGTTATAAAAACTGATTGGCTAAGAAACACTTATAATGTATCATAATTAAGAGTTGGCTTCAGATTGTGATGATGTAAATTATAACGTCTGTATTGTGTCATCCTTCACATTAAACTAAAAAATAAAAATAAATTTTAAAATATATAAACATGCAAATAAAAATAAATTTTAAAATCTATAAATATGCAAATAAAAATATAAAAATATAAATATGTAAAATAGAAATATAATAAGGTATATAAACATATTTAAATAAATATAAGTTTATATAT
>NW_005054449.1:236258-240321 GCF_000277835.1 Geospiza fortis
AGCTGGCACCGGGAACCACCTACGAGGTGGTGCTGATCCCCGAGTCCAACGTGCACTACTTCCCTCCCCAGAGAACCAGGGTCACCACCCTGCCAGGTAAAGGGGCATGGCTTGGGGAATGGCTTGGGCCTTGGGGCACCAGGGTCACCCCCCTGCCCGGTACCAGGGGCATGGCTTGGGCCTTGGGTCACCAGGGTCACCACCCTGCCAGGTACCAGGGTCACCACCCTGCCAGGTAAAGGGGCATGGCTTGGGGCATGGCTTGGGCCTTGGGTCACCAGGGTCACCACCCTGCCAGGTACCAGGGTCACCACCCTGCCAGGTAAAGGGGCATGGATTGGGGCATGGCTTGGGCCTTGGGTCACCAGGGTCACCACCCTGCCAGGTACCAGGGTCACCACCCTGCCAGGTAAAGGGGCATGGCTTGGGCCTTGGGGCACCACCTGGCCAGGTAAACAGGCATGACTTGGGCCTTGGGGCACCTGGGTCACCACCCTGCCAGGTACCAGGGTCACCACTCTGCCAGGTAAAAGGGCATGGCTGGGACCAGGGTCACCACTGTGCCAGGTGAAATGGACATGCTTGGACCTTGGGGAATCAGGGTCACCACTGTGCCAGGTAAAGGGGCATGGCTTGGACCTTGGGGACAAGGACAGGATCCCACCTGGGGCTGGAGGTGGAGATGGAGGATGCTAGAATGACCTAAGGGAAGTCTGGGTTTGAGAGGGGAAGAACTCGGAGCAGGATCAGCCTCTCTGTGCAGAAAATGATAAAAATCGGCCTCTCTGTGCAGAAAATAGCTCGGATTTATGCTGGGGGCAGCCCGCAAAAAGGGGCGAACTGAAAACTGGGCTGGGGTGACAAAGTCAAGGTGGAGTTGTACAAAATATTAATTTTCTGCATGTGAGAACAGCTCTGGCTGAAAGGCAGAGAAACCCTTTGCTTTGGGCTGAGCTGTGGGATGAATATCAACATCTGCTTGCTGGGCTGATTTCAATTCCACTGGGTTGATTTTACTTCCTTGCTGGGTTGATTTTAATTTTTGCTGGGTTGATTTTACTTAATTCTTTGCTGGGTTGATTTTAATTTGACTGTGTTGATTTTACTTCCTTGCTGGGTTGATTTTAATTTCAGCGGGTTGATTTTAATTCCACTGGGTTGATTTCACTTCCTTGCTGGGATGATTTCAGTTCCTTGCTGTGTTGATTTGAATTCCCTGCTGGGTTGATTTTGATTCCACACCCCTGGACCCCAAGATGATGCAGGCCAGTAATTCTCATTAAATCCTCATCCACACCTCTCTCCACTGTTTCCAGAGGAAATCAGCCCAGTTCAGGTTCTCATCTCAGACTCTGGGCCCCGCAGCTTCCAGGTCAGCTGGGCTCCTGTGCTGGACAGCGTGGCCACCTACCAGGTGCTCTATGGGCCCCTGCCAGGGAACTCAGCCAAGCTGCTGCAGGTGGACGGGAGCCACAACAGCACCCTGGTGCAGCACCTGGCACCCAACACCACCTACCTGGTGACAGTGACAGCCATCTACAGGTCTGGGAAGGAGAAATCCCTGTCAGCCAAGGCCTGCACCCTGGAAGGTGAGTGGGGGCAGCACAAGGAGTGGCCCTAGAGGGTCACCTGCCTCAGGGTGGACTCAGAATCCAGTCCCTGGGTGGATTTTTGTTATTCAGAATCCAGTTTTTTATTATTCAGAATCCAGTTTTTTTATTATTCAGAATCCAGTCCCTAGGTGGATTTTTATTATTCAAAATCCCCAGGTTGGAAGAGACAAAGATCATTGAGTCCAACCCAGCCCCAACCCCTGAACTCAACCCTGGCATCCAGTGCAACATCAAGAGATGGGGACTCCACCACCTTCCTGGGCAGCCATTCCAGAACCTTATCCCCTTTCCGTAAAAACCTTTATCACCCTTTCTGTAAAAAACTTTTCCCCAATATCCCACCTACATTTTCCCCTGAGCCTGTGTCCTCTCATCTCCTCCAGCAGGAAGATGCAGAGTGATTTTCTCTCTCCACCAAAGCCAGGCTGTGTTTCCAGCATTCCCCGGGGGGGGATCAGGGATCGCTCTGGAACAATTCCCTGCACCAACAGGGATTTTCTCTCCGCAGAGGGCTCCAGGGTGAGGCACCTCCGCTTTGAGGACGCGGGTCCCAGCAGCGTCAGAGCCTCCTGGGACTCGGCGGCCGGGGCCGTGCGGGGGTACCGGGTGCGCTGCCGGCGCCAGAGCGGCGCCTCCTCCGTGCTCAGCGTGTCCCCGCAGGTGCGTCAGGAAAGGACCAGAAAATAGCGGCTTTTGGGAGGTTTCCCTGCACTGAAATGCAGCGAAATCTCGAGGAGTTCGCGGGCAGGGAAAGCCGGCGTGTCATGGATATGTATTATAATATTGGGGTTTTCGCAAATGTTAAAATGGATTTTATAGGTGTGGTGGGTTTTTTTTTTTTCTCTCTCTTATTTTATCCCTAGTTAAAATTTACCAAAATTCTCTCTCTCCCACCGTGTTTCCCAGGTGCACAGCGTGCTGCTGAGTGACCTGCCCTCGGGCAGCAGGGGCAGGGTGTGCGTGCAGCCCCTGTACAGCAACCAGCCGGGCAGGAGGCTCTGCCGCACCGTGCACAGGCAGCCAGGTGAGCTGAGGCATCCTGGCAGCCAGGAGAGGGTTTGGATCGCTGGCTGGGGGCTGGCTACAAATCACCAACAGGATGGGAATGTGCCCGGAGCTGTTTGATTTTCCAGCATCAGCCTCATTCCATGGTTATGACAATGGGAAGATGCCAGCAGCTCGCATCCCAGGCAGCAGACAAAGAACTTCGTGTTACAACTCACTTTATGAGTTTTTTGACCATTCACACAAAGCAAAAGCATATTGACAGTATTTATATCTGTATAGCATATATTCTATATTGACAGTAATTCCATCCAACCACTATAAGCACAAATCCCTTTGGTTAAAACAAGGCTTATTTCAAATTCAATACCTGCTTGTGAGCCTTAAAGCACAATGCACAGAGCTCCATTATTAAGCTTAAAACTTCCTAATATCTCACTAGATAAACTTTTCTGTAGCTTAGGGAGTTATTCTAGACAAGTGTTAATACACAGATTATTGTTCTATTTGTCCTTGCTTTTCTACATTTTACATAATTTTTCTTCTGACCAATCTCATGGCTACAGTTTAGCTCTAATGACAGTTCTGCTGTCTCTGAGGCCTTTTGCAGCTTTCCCAAAACTTTCTGATTTTATGGATTCCCAGAGGTTTGGGCTCTTCAAAGAGACAGGAGCTGGTGGTTATAAAGTTGTTTATTGCATGAGTACATCAGTTGTTTATTGCATGAATACCTCAGTTGTTTATTGCATGAATACACCACTTGTTTATTGCATGAGCGTGGGGGTGTTCACAGGGGTCCCAGGACAAGGGAAGAGATGGGAATCTTGACTCCATGTTCCAGAAGGCTGATTTATTATTTTATGATATAGATTATATTAAAAGAAAACGATCTATTAAAACTATACGAAAAGAATAGAAGAGAGGATTTCATCAGAAGGCTTGAAAGGAATAGAAAGGAGTGTAAGCAATTTCATTATGTCTGGAGCTAAGTTAATTTTGTGAAAGGGAACACTACTGAACTTTAAGCTGGGCTTTAGGGTTTTACTAGTTAACACACTCACTTAAGGCACTTAAAATATATTTCCACTTACTTAAAATGAAAACTTACACTCCTACTGTGTGGCTGAATATATTTCAGTTTCTCTAAAGGTTCCAATTCAAACCCTGCATTCCTTCCTCTCTCTGAGGGATTTCTGTTTCATGTATTCCAAAACCACAGAGGAGCCCCCAGGGCTGGGATATTCTGTGCTCATCACTGCTCTTGTTTCACCACAGACTGACCAAAATTGGGCCTTTTCCCCCCGTTTTTAGGAGTAAGACTCCTCCTAGTGGAGTTTATTGCAGGCAGGAGGAAGAAGAGTACAGCGGAGACATATGCATAAAAATGCATTTAATTCTTTATTTATTAAATTTATTATCTATTTATTATTAACATTATATTAATT
>NW_005054449.1:240576-243419 GCF_000277835.1 Geospiza fortis
ACTATTATATTAATTACTATTAATCTAATTGTTGATTTTCTTTATTAATTCATTTTATTTAAATATTTTATTTATTTATTAACATTTATTTATTAAAATTTATTTATGCATCTATTGCATAAAAATAAGGGGTGAGATCTGTGACTCAGATGTGGAGAATGGGTGGCTAAAGCTGACATTTGTATTGCTCATGTTCTGACATTTTAATTCCTCATGTTCTGACATTTTTATTCCTTGTATTCTGACATTTCTGTTCCTTGTGTCCCTCCAGCCACAGAGGCCCAAGGATACAGGCACAGAGAGCAGGACAGACCGCAGTGAGCTCATTCCCAGCACAGCAAAAGTCCGGAATGGACAAAGATTTGGACAAAAAGGAGAAGTCAGGGGAGGAACAACCTCATCCCCCAGGCTGTGCTGTCCCTGGAGGTGTCCTGCCCAAACCTGGCCCCAGCCAAGCTCTCCCAGCTTTAAAGGCTTGGCTGGATGCATGGAACAGCCAGTGTGACTGGAAAATGTGACTAAAAGATGCCAAATCTGTCCCCATTCCACAGAAACACAAGTAACAAACAGAAGGCAGAGTGGTGCATCCTCACTCTTGCTCCTGTTCTCCATTTATTCAAGGTTGATGCAGGTTTCTTTTTGCATGAGCACATTCAGGACTTGGCTGCTCATCTTCCACCTGGCCAAATCCATCCCTGAATCCAACCCATTCCCTCCAGGGAGCCTGGAAGGAATGAGAGAGCAGGAAATCCAAAATCCTGGGGACGTTCTTCCCTCCAGGAGCAGCTGAGAGCCCAGAAAAGCCAGACAAAACCATCTAAAACATTGATTTTTTTTTGTTTCTGTGCTCCTGCCTGGATCATTGCTCTGGCATTCCTCTTCACCAAATGGGAGTGCTGCTGTCCTCGTGGAGATTAATTAGCCTGTTCTGTGACTAATTACAGGCAATAAGTCTCCAGCACTATCATTCCTCTGCACTCTGAACACACACAGCACATCTCTGGTGTCTTGTCTTGGGCTTCCACCCCGTGCTAAGCTTGAGCTACACTTAAAAATGAACGTTTTTAAGGTAAAAAAAGTATAAATCTGATTATTTCCCTTTGTCCCTAAGTTTGAACTCGCTGCCTCTAAGCCACTCTGGAAAGGGGAGCTGGGGAAAAAAAAAGAAAGATAAATTAATTATAAATACTTAGTGACCAAGCAAATAGTTTCAAAGTTCAGGGTTTAGGGCTGTAAAGAAATGTAGATGTTTCTCTGCCAAACCCCACCATCAGTGGGAACACCCTCCCTCAGTAACTCTGGCTCTATTTTAAATTTATTGCTTATTTTCCCTCCATGTGGAACTTGGTTTTGAAGCAGTGCTGTTTGTTGGAGAGCCCCATTCAGCCTCACAAATCCTTCTTAAAACAGCTTAAATCAGCTCCTTTTGGAGCTGAGAGGAACTTTTATCCCTGACTTTGTCTCCTGAGAGCTGAATCCTTCATCTCCACCTTTCTGGAGCATTTTTCCTTGGGCTGCCTTGTTCAGGAGAGAAGGGAGGTGAGTCATTCATTAACTCTACAAAGAGATTTTCACATGATTTTTGTCCTCCTCTGGAATGTGCATTTGTGACTGATTAATCTCAGCGTTGAAAGGATCACAAAGCCCCTGGAACTGCTCATGCCATAAAATGATTTTGTTTCTTCTCGCTGTAGGACAGAAATTAAGTTTGCACAACTCCCTGCATAGTTTATTAATGCATTAATTTCCATCCCCCCTCAGTTGTAACTCAGCCTTTTGAAGACAAATAAATATAAATACAAGAGCTACTGAATGATTCCTTTGTGCTTGCTGGCAAATCTGTGGGGGGTTTTTTGGGGGTTTTTTTGGGGGGAATTGTGGGTTTTGTCCCAGGGGTTGAAAAGCAGGAATTTATAGAATCATAAAAGTTGGGAAAAGCTTCTGAGATCATCCTACTAAATCATAATTTTGAATGGAGTGTGTGTGTTCCACCCATGCCTGAATAACCTGGTTTACTCCAAACTTTACTCCCACCCCTCAAAAAATGTGCGGGAAATGTAAAAAACAGAAATATATTGGTCTTGATGAAGCCTCAGTTCCAAAATGATGATTTCCATGGGAAATCCTGCTCCTTATCCCTGATAACCACAGATATGGATTTCCCTGTGCTCCCCTTCTCTTTTCCACTTTTCCGTCATCTTTCCCACTCCAAAATGATGGATTGGGACCTGATTTCCAGGGAAATCCTGTTTTTTATCCCAGATAACCACAGATAGGGGTTTCTCCTCGCTTCCCTTTTCTGCTTTCCCATCCTCTCTGCCATTCCAAGGAGAGGATTTTGGGGGAAATCCGGAATAACCCCAAGGGAAACCCGGGATAACCCCAAGGGAAATCTGGGATAACGTCAAGGGAAACCCGGGATAACGCCAGGGGAATCCTGGGATAGCCCCAAGAGAAACCCGGGATAACCCCAGGAGAAATCCGGGATATTCCCAAGGCAATCCTGGGATAACCCCAAGGCAATGCCGGGATAACGCCAAATTTGGGCTGATTTCGGAGGAAATCTGGGATATTCCCAAGGGAATTCCGGGATAACGCCAAACTGGGGCCGATTTCGGAGGAAATCCGGGATAACCCCAAAGCAATCCCGGGATAACGCCCAGGCCGCGCAGCTCGCGGCCCTTAGCAACGCCCCTCACTCCCGTTGCTATGCGGAAGCACCGCCCGCCCCATTTGTCCCTCCGGGCTCTCCGTCCCCCCACTCTCCTCTCCCGCCCCTCCCTCCTCTTCCCACCAATCAAACCCAACACGCGGCTCCCCTCCACCACTCACCGCGCGGCGCG
>NW_005054449.1:243494-259937 GCF_000277835.1 Geospiza fortis
GCTGGTGGTGGGGGCGGTGGTGGAGGCGCCGGGGACCGTCAGACGCCCAAGGACAAATGGAGCAACTTCGACCCCACGGGCCTGGAGCGCGCGGCCAAGGCGGCGCGGGAGCTGGACGCGTCCCGTGCGTGAGGGGACGGGGTGGGGAAAAGGGGTTTTGTGAAAAAATGCCTGTGTTTTATGATTGGCTTCTGGCAAATATTCAGATTAATGTTAGATGTGTTGTGTTAGAAAGTAGTGCTCTATTAATTCTCTTAAGCAGTGTGTTAAATATAGTTTTAGGTTATAAAAAATGTTCAAATAGAAACGATGCAATGTGAGATACTTTTCTTTAAAGAAAGGACTCGCAGCAAGATGGCAGCCACAGGGCACCTAAATCTTTCAGAGAACAAGAATTTATTGCCCTCTTATCAGAAGAAACGAACTTCTTCCTGTGTTTGAATGGAATTTATGCACCATGTATGAGGTGTATGAATATGCAACAGGTTGTTGTCCTTGGTCCCCAGCTGGAGCAGGAATTGTTTTGTCTCTGTACAGAATTTGGAAAGTAGAAAACCTAAAACTTAAGATATCAGCACAGAATCTGGAAAATAGAAAATCTAGAACTTGAGGCATCTGTGCAGAATCTGGAAAATAGAAAAGCCAAAACCTGAGATATCTGTGCAGAATCTGGAAAATAGAAAATCCAGAAAACAGAATCTGGAAAAGAGAAGAGTTGAAACCTGAGATATCAGTACAGAATCTGGAAAACAGCAAAGCCACCACCTGAGCCGTGCCCTGTCCCTGTCTGTTCCCCTCCAGGCCATGCCAAGGATGCTCTGAGCCTGGCCCAGATGCAGGAGCAGACCTTGCAGCTGGAGCAGCAAACCAAACTGAAGGTGGGTTGGAATTCCTCTGCTGCCAGCTTTGGGAGGGACAAAAATTCAATCTTTCCTCTGCAGAGGATGATAAATTTGTCTTTCTGTACAGATGATCTGTGAATTCCTGGTGATGAAATTTCTGTGAATTTCTGATGATTAAATTCTGGTTCTGCCCCAGGAGTACGAGGCTGCCATAGAACAGCTGAAGAATGAACAAATCCGGGTGCAGGCAGAGGAGAGAAGGAAAACACTCAATGAAGAAACCAAACAGCATCAAGCAGTAAGGGAATGAGGGGGAAAAGGCAATGATGCATTAATTATCCCTTTCATTATCCCTTTATTCATTATCCCTTTTTGGGGAGAGAGGCTCTGGGGGTGTTCACAGGCTGAGCCCCCGTTCTGTCCTGGATTTGTGATGCTGAACTGGATTTTTAATCCTCTTGGACTTTTATTCCCAAGTTCTTGAGCATCCAGAGGAATTGGTGGCAGCAGTTTCTTCTCATTTTGTATTTTTTGGGGTTTTCGTAAAGAGCTTTTCAGGGAAATGTTGAGAAACACTGGTTTACCAACTGTTTATGTTAGCCTGGACAGTGAAATGGCTCTGAAGTTATTTGGATTTCAGTCTTAAGTGTTCCATTTCTTCTGAATTAAACAGGAAAAAATATCTTAAGAGGAGAAGTGATGCAAATCTGAGTTGTTGTGAGCAGTGCTGGTGCTCCCTGGTTTGTTTTAGCTTGAGTGGCAATAATCCTGAAACAGGGAAAACAGAGGCTGGCCTTAAAAGCTAAATTATGGAGATTTCTTCCTCTGAGAGCACAGGAGATGAGGGAATTGATTAATTCTGATGGATTCTCCAACTTGGGGGGTTTGCTAGAACTGTTTATTTGGCACGTGGTGCTTTTACCCTGGCAGAGTTTGGACTTTGAGCAGGGCTGGCCCTGGAAGCAGCTGCACACTCAGGGCTTGGTTCTTCACCTCCTGCTGCTCACAGGGCATCATTTGAGGTCACAGCAAACTCCTGGCTTATCTGAAGTCACAGCAAACTCAAATATACTTGGTAAATAACCAAAACAAACTTGGTTTATTCCACGATGTTTTACTGTTGCTGAGGAGATAATTCCCAAGCTGTTCTGCTGTGTTTGGAATAGAGAATGGTGTCACCCCCTGACATGTGGATCCTCAGTCCCCTTCCAGCTCAGTGGAGATGATTTGGGTTTATTTCATTTATTTGGAGTTGCAGTGATTGATAAGAGCAATTAATGAGGAACAATGAAATCTTCATCAAAACCATCAGCACATCCTGACAGTTCTATTGCTTGCAGTCACCAGTCCAGATAATGTGTTTAGAACATGAAAACCTTATTTTTCCAACTGAAATCTCCTTTTGTGGGCCAAGAAACCCTTGCCCTTTGTTTTGACATCTGTGATACCATAAAATGAAGTCAGACTGCAGAGATTTCTCAGCACAGAGAAATTTTTGGTGCTGACTGAGGACATTTTGCCCCGTTCACATTCAAATCCAGGATAACTTTTTGTTTGTGTGGATTTTCCCCATTTTATTTGGTTTTTTTTCCCTCTGAACCTATTTTCCCTGAGGAGCAGGCTGGTTTTTAACTGCCTAATCTGTATATTTTGTTTTGCTTTTTGAAGAGAGCCCAGTACCAGGACAAGCTGGCACGGCAGCGCTACGACGAGCAGATGAGACAGCAGGTAGGGTGGGTTCCTGCTCTGATCCAGCTGGGAATGAGCTGGGAGCCCTCTGAAATCCCAGAGATGCTCTGGAGCTCTGCCCTGTCCTGCTGGGCACAGTTGATCTGAATTATCTGCTCAGCAGCAGCACTGCACATCAAGGGCTGAGCATTAGGACAGAGCAGCAGCTTGGGATTAGGAGGGGAAATCTGGGAGATGGGGAGAGGAAAACACACTTTAACCTGAGCAACAGCTGCTTGGAAATATTTGTGAAGGGTATCCTAGAACAGATCAGGCAGATTTAAAGAATAAAGCAGGGATTTATGAAAAGTTTCTCCTCAATGGATCCACCTTGGGGAGCACAAGAGCTCAGCCAGGGCTGCGCCCAAGATGAACCAAATTGAACTCAAAATTAACCAAAATGGTCTCAAAATTAACCCAGGATGAACCAAAATGGTCCCAAAAAATGGATGATTGGTCACAAAATTATCAATACTGCTCCATTTGCATCTTGGAATGAATTGTCCAATTCCAGCTTTAGCCCATGCAGTCCCATCCCTGTTTTTCTCTCTCCAGCCCACAGTGTTTGTGCTCCTGGGCTGAGATTTGGATCATTTGTCCTTGGTGCCCAGCTGGAGCAGGAATTGTTTTATCCCCCTGCTCTGTGCACAGAGCTCACCATCCCATAATATGGAACCCAGACCCACACACTAAAGCAGCACAGGATGTGAAAAATAGAAAATCCAAAACCTGAGGCATCAGCACAGAATCTGGAAAATAAAAAAGCCAAAACCTGAGGCATCAGTAGCACTTAGGTTTACACTTGATGGAGTCATTACAACATCAACATCTCTTCTGCTGTCATCTCTCCCTGTAGCAACTTGCCAATGAGGAGAACCTGAGGAAGCAGGAGGAATCTGTGCAGAAGCAGGAGGCCATGAGGCGAGGTGAGTGTTTTGTTCAGCTGCTGAGGGTGTGTGGAGTCCTTGTGCTGATCTTTGTGTCCATGCTGGCTTTGATGTCAGATTGGCAAGAACAGGTAAACCCCAGGAGTGCTGAAATTACCAATTGCTCCCAAGGTTAGTTTTAGAAAGGGCTGCACTCCTAAACATCTGCCCTGCCACTCCTGGATTTCTCAGTGAACTGTCAGCATCTCCTGAAATTCTGATTTCATACTGGAATTCTTATTTCATACCTGAAATTCTGGTTTCATACTTGAGGAGGGAAAAGAAACAAAACATCTTCTGGGAAGAGTGGTTGAATCTGTGTCACCTCATCTCCATTCAGTTTCCTGCAGAAAAGAAAAAAGTTGTGGTGTGAAACTTGCTTAGCTTCTTTTTGTTGTTGGGAATTGCCAGAATTCCTGGGTTTGCAGAACTCCACTGGGTGCAGGTCTCAGAAACGTTAAGAAATGTTAATTTGGTTTTGATTGAATAGGATGGGAAGGGCGGTTTGCTCCAAGCACAGATGTGGCCAGCTGTGCTGCTATCCAGTGAGGGAAGTGTAGCCTGACTAACACATCCCAGTGGTGAAACCCTGTGGGGTTCAGTTATTTCACTCCTGAATTTCTCATTCATTCTCCTTTCACACAATTCCATGTGTTACGTACCAGCGCTTCGAAAATCCCCTTTGGGACCATTTTGCTCCTCTTCCTTCCAGTGCACAGCGACTTCTCTGAGGTTTTCCTTCTCCCAGGCCAAAATTTGACCTCTCTGCTGTTTCTTTTTCCCCCAAGCTACCGTGGAGAGGGAGATGGAGCTGCGGCACAAGAACGAGATGCTGCGGGTGGAGGCGGAGGCGCGGGCGCGCGCCAAGGCCGAGCGCGAGAACGCCGACATCATCCGCGAGCAGATCCGCCTCAAGGCCGCCGAGCACCGCCAGACCGTGCTCGAGTCCCTCAGGTGGGGCACAGCAGGCCTGGAGGGGCTCTGTGGGGGGCGGGGAAAATGGGGTTTGTGCCTCTGCAGCTGCTCCACACGTGGGAGAACCTGGGGTTTGTTCCTCTGCAGCTGCTCCAGGTGTGTTCTCACATGTGAGAGAACCTGGGGTTTGTTCCTCTGGTGCTTCTCCAAGTGTGACCCCACATGGGGGAGAACCTGGGGTTTGTTCCTCTGATGCAGTTTCTCTCTCCCAGCCTGTGGGAGAACAAGGGGTTTGTTCCTCTGGAGCTGCTCTACATGTGTGGGAGAACCTGGGATTTGTTCCTCTAGTGCTTCTCCAAGTGTGTCCTCACATGTGAGAGAACCTGGGGTTTGTTCCTCTGGATCTGCTCCAAGAGTGTCCCAGCACATGGGAGGACCTGGGGTTTGTTTCTTGGAGCTGCTCCAAGAGTGTCCCAGCATCTGGAAGAACCTGGGGTTTGTTCCTGTGAGGAATTTCAGCCTGGTGCTTCTCTAAGTGTGTCCCAGCACATGGGAGAACCTGGGGTTTGTTCTTCTGGAGCTGCTCCACATGTGGGAGAACCTGGGGTTTGTTCTTCTGGAGCTGCTCCACATGTGGGAGAACCTGGGGTTTGTTCCTCAGCAGGTGCTCCACGTGTGTCCCAGTGCATGGGAGAACCTGGGGTTTGTTCCTCTGGATCTGCTCCAAGAGTGTCCCAGCACATGGGAGGACCTGGGGTTTGTTTCTTGGAGCTGCTCCAAGAGTGTCCCAGCATCTGGAAGAACCTGGGGTTTGTTCCTGTGAGGAATTTCAGCCTGGTGCTTCTCTAAGTGTGTCCCAGCACATGGGAGAACCTGGGGTTTGTTCATCTAAGGAATTTCAGCCTGGTGCTTCTCCCACATGTGGGATACCTTGGGGTTTGTTCCTCTGGTGTTTCTCCAAGAGTGTCTCAGCCTGTGGGAGACCCTGGGGTTTGTTCCTCTGAGGAGTTCCGGTGTTGTGTGACCTCGGGCTTGTCTCGCTACATTGTCACCTGAAATAGCAACCAGAGACATTCAGAGTGATACAATTTTTCTAACAGATTATTTTGGGCCTTTTCCTCTAGTCCTGGAGCTCGGTGACTCTGAGAACCCCTCAGTTCTTTCAGGTCCCCTCAGTTCTTTCAGAACATCCATCACAAAGGTATCCTGCAGTTTGGCTCCTCAGGGCTGGCTGTTCAGCTTTTTAATTGGTTAATTTTAGCTCCTTTGAGATTCTGAACAAAAAAAGCTTTAAATACCTCCAGTCCAGCACAAATAATGCATTAAAGTAAATTGATTACCATCTTAGGGCCAGGTGTTTTTCTGGACTTAATCCCAGCTCAGGTGTAGTCATCTGATGATTATAAATATATTTTCAGATGAATATAAATATCAGATGATTATAAATATTATAAATATTTTCCATGTTCACATTCCAGTTCTGAGGTGGGCCCTTAGCTTTGACTTGTCCTAAAGAAGATGCACGACTTTAATACAATCTGAAAGCCTGTTTTAAAATGTATCAATTCACTGAATTCCCTTTCTCTCCTGCTTGCTGTGCTGTTTGCTTGCCACAGGACAGCTGGGATGCTCTTTGGGGAAGGATTCCGTGCTTTTGTGACAGACTGGGACAAAGTCACAGCCACGGTAAGCTTGGGAAACCTGGCAGAAACTTCCAGAAAAGCCAGGTTGTGAATGTGTGTTAAACTCCTGATTGTGTCACAGCTTTAAATCTAATTTTGATGTAGCCTAGAGAGCACTTAGAGAACTGCTATGTGTGCTAAATAAATTGATTAAAAGCCAGAGCAGCAATCTTTTCACAGGACAAAAGAGCTTGGCAATGAAATCCTGGGGACAGAAAGTTGTTTCTCAGTGTAATACTTAAAACAACAGTGAAAATATATTTTTGGTAGCTGGTTAAAATAGACATTTTGCTTTAAATCAGTCACCACCATCTGCTCCACCCTCTGATTTTAGACACACAGGCTGATACAAAACATCCTTTGCCTGAGAGCTCTGGGGGGAACAAGACAAGCTTTTAGTGGCTCCTTTTGTCATCTGCAGCATTCAGAGCCATTTGTAGATCAGTGCTTGGTGCTTTGAGCTGTGCATTCACTTGACCCACATACAAATTGTCATTTTTGCTTCTGACATATTCTTTTGTGAATTTGGGACATTTAGCTTAAAAAAAAGAAAAGAAAAAGGCAAGTGTATTTTTGGAAAGGAGATAACACAGCTGGAACTCATATTTTCTGTTGCTTTAAAAAGTTTGGAATTACTATAAGGTAAGAACCAGTCAGTTATTTTAAGATTCTTGTAAATGAAACCTGAATTTTCAGCTCTAAGTGCTGCTCTTTCTCTACCTCTTCCCAGCAAGCAGAACCCCAAAGGTTCTACCTCAAGTTTTTTGGTTCATTGTGGTTTTAGTTTAATTCACTTTTTTTACTCATCAGAAACCCATTCCTTTGATACTTTATGATAAAAAGGTGGGTAAATATCTCCCATGCAAAACCATGACACCCTGTGATCAGACTGATTTTTAGAGCTGGCAATTGGGTTCTTGTTTGATACAGAACTCATTTTTAAAGCTCTGCTTCTCTGTATCTTGTGACATGAACATCATCAGAAGTCTGAGAAAGTGACATCAGCTCCATCCAGGCACAGGGAACTTCGTGCTGGATGGTCTGAGAGAGTGTGAGATCATGGCTCTGTTTTTAGAGGGAGGCTGCTAAAAAGGTGAAATCTGTTCTGTGTTCTGTGTCTGAGCTGAACTGGGCATGGAGATCCCTCACTCTTTGCATCCTGGAACTCACAGTTCTGATCCCTTGGTGTTCCCACCCAGAGCAGAGGTGATGTCACACATTCCAGCAGAGTGAGAGCTACCAGATGGTGCCTCATGGTTTATTGAACAGTGCCATCCTTGTTGTCCTTGAGGCTTTTCACCCTGATCTGTACTTGCAGGAGAAGTCAGCTTGTTTTAAAAGCAATTGCTGCAGTTTGCTCTTTTCTCTGATATAAATTATTGGCATCAGCTTTGAGCTGACTCCAGAGTCTGGAGCCTTTCTGCTTCACTGGCAGATCGATGGGAATGGCTCATTTTGTGGGGTTTCTGAAGGAACAGCCCAGTGAATGATGGTGATTCCCATTCCTGTGATGGTAATTCCCATTCCTATGGTGGCAATTCCCATTCCCATGGTGGCAGTTCCCACTCCCATGGTGATGATTCCCATTTCCAATTCCCATTTGGCTGCTGTGGCTGGTTTATCTTCATTACTCAAATTTACTTGAAAATTCAGCCCCACACTTTTTGGCTGATGTGGTTTATTTTCATTATTCAATTTACTTAAAAATTCAGCCCCACGTTTTTTGGCTGCTGCGGTTGTTTTATCTTCATTACTCAATTTAGTTGAAAATCTGGACATCCCCACATGTTTTTTGGGCAGGATGTACTTTTGGATTCAGGGCTAAATGCTTCACTTGTGCTTCCTCTGCTTTTTTTCTGTGCAAGAGCAGTCAGTGAACAGGGATTGTGAGACCTTGACTGTCTGAGCAGGGATAAAAAACACCTTACCAAAAATAAACCCCTCCTGCTCAGCATTTGTCCTGAATCTTAATTCCCCACCACAGGGCAGCCTGCACACAGCAGCACTGCCTTGCCAAGTGGTTTTTTGCTAATTTTTCTCTTTTTTTTTTTGCAGGTGGCAGGTCTGACCCTGCTGGCAGTGGGGGTTTATTCTGCCAAAAATGCCACAGCTGTAGCAGGGCGTTACATCGAGGCAAGGCTGGGCAAACCCTCCCTGGTGAGGGAAACCTCCAGGATCACTGTGCTGGAGGCTCTGAAACATCCCATCAAGGTAAAATTCACCTTTGGTTCTGTGTTACACTCAGCTGGGATTGTTAGTGGGGCTGAATAAATGGAATATTGGAGGTGGAACGGATGGGCTGAGCCCGCTGGTATTCTGTAAGGTGTTTTAGTCCAAGTGAGTTGTCAAAATGTGGTTTTTTTCTGCCTGTGAGTAACTGAATTTGTCCTCTCAAGGTTGGTAAACGTCTCACCAGCAAGGCTCAGGATGCCCTTGAAGGAGTTGTTCTCAGTGTGAGTACTCTGTTCTCCTGCCTTGGGCTGTGAAGGATGACTTTGGATTCCAAATAAGAGCTGCTGGTTCCTTAAACTCCTTTCTAAAGCTGTAATTCCAGCAATTTTGGAGTTTTTTTGTCCTTTGGGACACTGAGACCATAAATAAGCTCCTGTGTTCAGTGTGACATGCATTAAGCAGCTTGTTCACTGTTTTTTTCCTCTGTGAAAAGCAGTTGGAAATCTTAGTTCAGTCCTTGCTCTGCTGCAGTTTCTCTCTGTAGTCAGCATGTGAAGATTGAGAATTCCACTTGTGCCATCTGAAGTTAAGGATTACTGAACCCAAACCAGCTTTTAGGCCAAAAAAATCTAAATATTCTGTGCATTTGCCCACCCTGAGATTGGTTCTTAACTTGCTAATTAATGCCACTTCTGTATATTTGCTTCTGAATTTGGTTCCTGGTTATCTGGCAAATTTAAGAGCTGCTTGAAGCTGCTGAGAGAAAATGCTCCTGCAGGAATATCTCTCTCCCAGTATCCCCAAATGCAGTAGGAATATAAATATGAATTTATGACTTGAGAAGGAATTAGCACTGCAAAGAGTTGCTTATGTTTTGACATATCCCTCCCAGGGCATCCATTAGGAAGTGAATATTTAGGTGTTATCTGTTCCTAGAGTAGTCACTGCACTCCTTCCTGCACTGCTGCTTTTTCTTATGAAAGAATTGTAGCCAAGTGGACAGAAAATCAAGTAAATCCTCACATAGGACAGGAATTGACCTTGGTGTGGAGTCATGAGCAGCTGAAGTTAAGACTTAAAAGCTTGAGCCTGGAGTGCTGCCTCCTTCCTGCAGGTACTGATTTGGGAACCTGGTAGGTGCAGCTCTTTTTGGTACCTTCTGATCCTTAAATTGAATTGTTTTTTCCTGCAGCCCCAGCTGGAAGCACGTGTGAGAGACATTGCCATAGCAACAAGAAACACAAAAAAGAACAAAAGCCTCTACAGGAATATTTTGATGTACGGCCCCCCTGGCACTGGAAAAACTCTTTTTGCCAAGGTAAAAACCCTGCCAGGAACCTTGCAAAGTGTTCTGAAAGTTACAGGGGGCTGTGGAGCTTCCCTGGGCTGGAATCTCTTGCTGGAGTGTTGAACAAACATTTTGTTCCTGTGGGGAAGGAGGAAGGGGCAGCCTGCTTCAGCTCTGAACCACTGCAGCCACTTGGATCTGGATTTTCCATCTGGGAAAGGCCCTTGGAACTGGGATTTATTTGTGGGAATCACAGCAGCAGCCACTTGTCCATGAGACCTGAGGTTTCATCAACTTTTTAACAGTGGCAGATTTGCCAAACTGATGCAAGTTGATTTTTTTTCCTCTATCAGTACATTAAACCCCTACCCCAGCAGTTTTTAGAGTATGGCACCTAAAGATTTCTATGGCACCTACTGATTTTTAAAGCCACCTAGTTTGGGTTTCTAAAGCCCATAGAGATGGACAAAAAAGGAAAAAATAAACAAAATCACAGCAGAAGCCCCTTCATATCCACCTCTGTTGGGTTTATATGCTTTATTTTTTGCCCTAAATAAAAAATTGCCATTAAGTGATGAAGAAGCCAATACCTCTCTGCAAACCAGCGCTGACAGGACTTAAACTGCTTTAATTCCTCTTCATCCTCCCTGGCTTTGCAGTGAAAGAAAAGGTTGAATTTGCTGGTTTTTTTGTTTCCTTGCAGAAATTAGCTGTGCACTCGGGCATGGATTATGCTGTCATGACAGGAGGGGACGTGGCCCCCATGGGCAGGGAAGGGGTCACAGCCATGCACAAACTCTTTGACTGGGCCAACACCAGTAGGAGAGGGTAAGTTGAGCTTTTATTTAATCCTCAGTTTGGGGTTTTGTTCAAAAAACCCTCACCCACAACTACAACAGTGTAGTTCAGCCCTAATATAATATATATATTATATATATATGAAATACATAAAATATATATGATATGATATGATATTATATTATATTATATTATATATATTACATTACATTATATTACATTACATTACCTATAATAGAATATGTTATATCAAATATAATATACCATATATGATATATGATATATTATATATTATGTATTTATTATATATAATAAATATATCATATATGATTATATGTAATCAATAAATATTTAATGAATATTTATTTATTACAATAAATGAATTTTATTTATTTTAAAATAAATACATTATTAGAAAGCAAGGTGTTGATCCTGCAAGAACCTTGCTTTTCCCTTTTGGGGGGACAGCAAATCTCTTCTGAAATGACCCATGGAGTTGCTCTATAAATTACTCAGTATAATTATCATTATTTAATGATATTTGCAAGGATAATTGTAATAAATGAGTTGCTGTTATTGAGTGAGGCAACACAGAATCTCCTGAAGATTTTCAACACTGATGGTATTTAAATGCAGCTTCTGGTTTACTTTTAATCTCAAACAGGAAGAGTGAATAAAAGAAATAAAAGAGGATAAGAAGGGCATAGATGCTAAAGGCATTGACATAAAAATCACAAACAAATAAATAAAATATAAAATATCAGGTATAAAAATCAACAACACAAAAAAGAGCTTTTGCTTTTTCAGTCACCTTTAAAAGCAAATTTTTATCCTCAGAGACTCCTCAGGCTGAGGCTGAATTTTACTCCCTGATTTTGTAGGAATGTGTGGTTCATTTGCTCCTAGCAATATAAATGGATTTTTGATTTTTGCACTGCAGAGATTCTTGTCCAGCCAGGATGGTAAAATTCAATATTGAACTTTCAGGGGTTGTCACTTTGGGTTTTGTGCTGGTTTGAGCTCAGATCTGTGCATGTGGCTGCCCAGTGATTTATGTGTTCTCTGATTGCTTGAGATGGACATTATCTTGCAGTGTCTCTTTTAATCCTTGCTTCATTCATCACCTAAATCTTTCTATTTCCCCTTACAAAGGAAAAAAGCAAGGATTTAAAAGCACGATTTAAATTTTTAAGCTTCTATCCTGAGGAGCTAGAGAAGGGAAGGTGTTGGAATTTAAGTGAGCTTAGAATTTAAGTGAGAAGTTGGAAGAGATGTGAGGATGCTCAGCTGGATGCTCCCATCAAGGAATTCTCTTACAACACTGCCTGGCTCTGAATTTCTCTGCCCTGATAAAAAATTTCTGTGCATTTCAGCTCCCTATGCTGCCTGATCAAAGCTTACATGTGTCCATAAAATCAATATTCTCGCCTCCAGTAACACTGAAGTATTTAAGCATATTTAATTCTGAATATCCGCCAGTGTTAGCTGTCTCCTATTTAGCTGAAATTGAGATAACAGACATTTTCTGCAGAGAATATTTAGGAAAAGCTGGGGCTGGGTGGAAGCTGCTAATAGGCCTGAAATCCCCTGGAAAAAAGCTGGGTTTGAAGTTAGGCAGGGAGGTAATACAAGCTGTGACAGCTTTATGAGCAACCTGCTTCTGTTATTGATAAACATCTTTACAGGCTCAGTCCCTTGGGAAGAGCACTGCCCTTGGGTTAGAAGTGAATTTATTTTGGTGAATAATTCATGGACTTTATTAATTCACTTCTCCACAGGTAGTAAAGCCATTCCATTAGGGCTGCTGTGGTTTGGGAAAGAAAAACCTCAGAAAATAACAAAGCAGGCTGAGGACAGGACTCTGCTTTGAGCTTTTCAGAGTGGCATAAGGAGGAAAAATGGCAGGGAGGTGTCACTGTCACCAAGATTTCTGTATTGTGCCCTTCACACATCTCTGTAAAGAGGAGGGAATGCTAAAATAGCACTCAGACTTGAGCAGGTCTAAATTCCTGCTTTTGAGGCTGAGGAGGAGCTTCCAGAATGGAGTGATGGAGCTGGGAGTGTGGGTGTGGAGTTTGGATAGAAGTGTGTGGGAAAAGGGTGGGGGAACTCAGAGTTTGGGGTTTTAGAATACTGTAATATATATGGGGCAAGATGGAGGTTTTAAGGTGGAGGCTGGTCCTTCTTCTTCACCTTCTTCTCCTTCTTTCTCCTCCTTTACCTTCTCCTTCTTCTCCTCCTCCTCCATGGCTTTGGGTGGTTTTGTGTAGTTGGATAAGAAAATCCCCATTGTGGCCACAGGTGGTTGCTTATTGGGTTAAAAGTAAAAATTATTTAGGTGTCATTTCTTAATTGGCCAGTTTATCCTTAAAAGGCCTTGTAGAGAGACACAGGGCTCCATTTTTAGTTTGTTGGAGTGAAGAGCTGCAGAACTCAGAGCTTGTGAGATTCTAACATAGATAAGAACTAACAAACATCTGAGTCCAAACAAGAATTCCATCTTGTCCATTTAATCCCAACCCTGGCAAAAAAAGAAGCAAAGGCTCCCCAGGCCTGCCTCACCCTGTGCTGTCACTGTGGTGCTTCCCTTTTGCAGCCTCCTGCTCTTCGTGGACGAGGCAGATGCATTCCTGAGGAAAAGGGCCACAGTAAGTGTGGGTGTGTCTGCTCTGCTCCTGCTCTGCTCCTGCTCCTGTTCTGCTCTTGCTCCTTCTCCTCTTCTGCTCCTTCTCCTTTTCCTGCTCTTGCTCCTTCTTCTGTTTTGCTCCTTCTCCTTTTCCTGCTCCTTCTCCTGCTCTGCTCCTTGTCCTTCTCCTGCTCCTTCTGCTCCTTCTTCTGTTCCTTCTCCTGTTCTGCTCCCTCCTTCTCCCTTCCTTCTCCCTTCCTTCTCCCTTCCTTCTCCCTTCCTTCTCCCTTCCTTCTCCCTTCCTTCTCCCTTCCTTCTCCCTTCCTTCTCCCTTCCTTCTCCCTTCCTTCTCCCTTCCTTCTCCCTTCCTTCTCCCTTCCTTCTCCCTTCCTTCTCCCTTCCTTCTCCCTTCCTTCTCCCTTCCTTCTCCCTTCCTTCTCCCTTCCTTCTCCCTTCCTTCTCCCTTCCTTCTCCCTTCCTTCTCCCTTCCTTCTCCCTTCCTTGTTCCTTCTCCTGCTCCTGCTTAAATAAAAGAATATAAATAAATAAATAGTCAAATAACAGAATTCCCTTTGTCCTTAATGCTGATTAAAGCTCTGACCTGCCTGCAGTCCCCAGCAGCTGATCCTCCTTTGGGTTTCCTCTTTGCAGGAGAAAATCAGTGAAGATCTCAGAGCAACTTTAAATGCATTTCTGCACAGAACAGGGCAGCACAGCAACAAGTGAGTATCCAGTTCCAGCAGCTGATATTTCCCTGCGTTGAGAAAAGTCTTTAAAGGGTCTCTGATGTACAAATGGAGGTTGGAAATGATCTGTGCTGCTGAGGGATTGAACAAAATCTGCAGAGAATTTCCCCCTTTCACTTTATGTGCTGGGTGTAGCTTGTTCCTCCTTCAGCTCTTCCTGGCACTTGGAAATCAGAACAGAAGGAAAATTTTTTCCTGAAACTTTGGTAATATTTGGACATCTTGAGTATCTTGATGTTTATATTTTCTTTCTTGGTGAATTACTGTTTATACAAGAGCCCAGGAAAGTCACTCCCACAAAAATTCAGAGTTCTCCTGGCTGGGTGCTTCGAGTTCCCTGGAAAAACACTTGAGTGGTGCTTGCTCCTCTGCAGTGACCTCTTCCCATCTTGTGCTTGTGTGAGGCAGCTGGGGATGGTTTTTTCTTTCCCCTGATATTAAATTGCCTTGGAAGAGCTCTGGGTTTTGGGGTTTTTTTGGTTTTTTTGGGGTGCTGGGAATGTTTTTTTCTTTCCCCTGATGTTAAATTGGGGATTTTTTGGGGGTGCTGGGAGCTCTGGGGGTGTTTTTTGGGGTGCTGAGGATGGTTTTTTCTTTCTTCTGATTTTAAATTGTTTTGGAGGAGCTCTGGGGATGTTTTTTGGGGTGCTGGGGATGCTGAGAACAGCTGAGCTCTTGTTTGCAGTGAGCTCTGCCATTGAATTCAGCCCTGATTTCACCCATGAGCCATCTGAGGACACTGAACATGCCCTGGTGATTCATGCACAGCTTTTTACTTCTGAGCAGCCTTATTGCTGCTCTGGGCAAGGAGCAGCCCTGCATCCATCAGGGGGAGCTGACTGGGGTGAAATGGGTGAAATGGGCTGTGTAAATGGGGTGCTTTGGTGACACCCTGAGGAGAGCTCTTCCTTCCGCAGGGAATTGGCACCAGGACTGGGAATTGCTGCCTTTGAAGTTACAAAAAATCATTTGTAGCATATCAAACTGCCTGGATATCAGGCTGCATGGCAATCCTTAATCCAGGCTTGTGTTTTTGCAAGTCTTTGTTGATAAAAACCCCACAAGTCTTGGCTTGGCCAAGTTACCTCCAGAAATGACAGCAGAGAACACGGCCCCTTGTAGGCAATGATTCAGCCAGACAGCAAGAGCATCAATATTCCAATATCTGTGCTTAAAAGCCCATTTCAAATTATTAGGTACTGTTAAACTGGTGACATCAATTAAAGCATTAAAGTATTGGCACAGGGAAGAAGCATCATTACAAAGCAATAAAAAAAAAAGAAAAAGGATTTCCAGCTCCAAAATGCAGCAGGACCTGGAGCAGCACATCTGTACCATGGAGCAGAGCTTGGTCTGCACTCTTCAGACTGTTCTAAACAGCCCAAAAGACATTTTAGTGTGCTGCTTGAGGTTATTTCTAAGGTTTTAAAGGTATTTCTAAGGAATCCAGGGTTTTTTTTCAGGTGATGAAACATCTTTGATCCCAACCACGGCAGCTCCTGACATTCATACTTAGCTCATCGATTTTGATTTTTATGACTTTGTCAGTCTATCTTTATCCTTTTTTTTCCCCCTAATTCCAGGTTTATGCTTGTTTTAGCAAGCAACCAGCCAGAGCAGTTTGACTGGGCCATCAATGACAGGATAGATGAGATGGTGAACTTTGAGCTGCCCCGGCTGGAGGAGCGCGAGCGCCTCGTCAGGATGTATTTCGACCAGCACGTCCTGAAGCCAGCCACAGAGGGCAAACAGTGAGTACCCCTCACAACTCTCCCACCCTGGAGAATTCCCTTGCTTTCTTTGTTTCTTCCTCATCCCCTTTCATGTGTATTTTGCCTATAAATCCACTTTCAACAAGCAAAAGACTTGGGAGGTGCCTCTCGCTGTGACACCATCCCAGATTTTTTGTTGTGCCCTGTGGTGGTGTTCACAGGAGTCCCAGGATGAGGGAAGAGATGACTTGAAGAGAATCTTGACTCCCATGTTTCAGAAGGCTGATTTATTCTTTTATGAGATATATATTATATTAAAATGATATATTAAAAGTATGCTAAAAGACTAGAAGAAAGGATTTCATCAGAAGGCTTGAAAGGAATGGAATGAAAATAAAATCTTGGGACTGACCAGAGAGTCTGAGACAGCTGGGCTGTGATTGGCCACTAATTAAAAACAACCACATGAGACCAATCACAGATGCACCTGTTGCATTCCACAGCAGCAGATAATCATTGTTTACATTTAATGTCTGAGACCTCTCAGCTCTTCAGGAGAAAAGATCCTAGCAAAAGGATTTCTCATAAAATATGTCTGTGATAGAGGCACCCTTGGAGTTAGGAGAGGGTTTGGGCTCTTCAAAGAGACAGGAGTTGGTGGTTGTAAAGGATTTTTCATAAAATATCATGGCTACAATGCCCTTAAAATTCAGGAGGCAGAAATGCAAGCAGGAGTCTGTAAGAACTCCTGTGGTGTGGAGTTGACCAAAAGGTTGTTGTGCCTTTCAGGAGGTTGAAGCTGGCCCAGTTTGATTATGGCAAGAAGTGCTCAGAGATTGCCAGGCTGACCGAGGGCATGTCCGGCCGGGAGATCTCCCAGCTTGCTGTGGCATGGCAGGTGAGAGGGGCTTTTCCTTTTCCTTCCCCTTTTCCTTTTCCTTTCCCTTTTCCTTCCCCTTTTCCTTTTCCTTTTCCCTTTTCCTCTCTCCTTCTCTATTCCTTTTTTCC
>NW_005054449.1:259952-273218 GCF_000277835.1 Geospiza fortis
TTCCCCTTTTCCTTTTCCTTCCCCTTTTCCTTCCCCTTTTCCTTTTCCTTTCCCCTTTTCCTCTCCCCTTTTCCATCCCTTTTTTCCCTCCCTTTTTCCCCTCCCCTTTTTCCCTCCTTTCCCCCTCCTGGGATGTTCCAGGCTTTGACTCTGGGGTCTCAGCTCATCTCTCCCTGTGAAGGTTTCCCAAACTTGGGATAAATTCCATCATTCACTGTCCATGGGCTGCTCCCAGACCCCCGCTGCCTGTGGGCTGAGTGTTGCAATATCAGCACAATTCCTCACCCCATAAATAGGAGCAGTTCTGATAATCCCTAGTGGGAAATCCCTTATGGAATTTAGGTCAAGCAGGTGAGTTTGGGGTCAGTTTGGGCTGGCCACACTCAAGCTCCAGCTCAGGAAGCTCAGCAGAAGAGAAACCTGATTTTGGTGCCCTCATTAGGGCCCTGAACCATCCTCCTCCTCTCCTTTGTTCCAAACCCTTTCAGTGCAATTTGAGCTATTAAAGAAACAAAACTGGAATTGGAGCTGAAAAAAAAAATGGATATTTGTACATTTTATTTATACATACATACATTTTGTACATTTTATTTATACATACATTTTGTACATTTTATTTATACATAAAAATAAGAAATGCAGCACTTGGAGTACAATTATTCACATGCTCAGCAAGCTTTAGTGTTGTTTTTTTTTAATTTAAATCAGGTTTTTCACCTTGTTTTATCACAGCTGCCAGTTTCTGACTGGATGGTGGATTTTCATGCACTAACCTAGAAATATCAAGTGAAGGAATGTGCTCCAATTTGTGTGTCATGTAACCTACTCATGTCAGCTTCCTTGCAGGGCTTGTAAAAACAAAGTGGCTTTTTGTTTAGTTCTTAAATTTTTAATTTAGTTTAGCAGCTCACAAACATCTGAGGAAGTTTGTGCATTTTGTTCCTTCTACTACTGATTTTCCACCTTTTAAAGAACATAAATATTTATCCTTTCTAGTAGAAATTAATTTTAATTGCAGCAGTCATGAGCTGAGGTCCAATTTGAGCGCTGTTAGTTCTTATTTTATTCTTTGGTAGCACACAGCTGGTTAATTTCCCTGTATAATTTTTATGATATTGAATCATATTTCAAAATATGTGCTGTCATCTATGAAAAGGCTTTGCTGCCAACTATTTCCTGTAATAAGAAGTTGTGATAAATGATGCTTTGCTTTTTATCACCCCCTTATCAGCAAGTTTGTCATTTCTCCCCAGGAATGACCTCAGCTTTTATCATTTCTCCTTTAAGTGCTGCTGAAGGAAGGGAAAAGGTGGAGGTGACTAATTTTCCCTGACAGCTTTTAAAAATGCACCTCGTGCTGCCAGCACTATTAACAGGGTTTGATGTAAAATTGCAGCAGGAAGTTGTTGTGCTGCTCTTTGCTCTTGTGAAACACTCAAAGGCTTTAAAAAAAAATACTCAGGAGAGGGGAGAAATATTTGAGTTGGTTGGATGTAGCAAGAAACTTCATTTGTGGGAAAATCAGAGTGGGAATCAAGGTTAAAATCAGTGGAAATCAGAGTGGAAATCAGAGTGAAAATCAAGGTGAAAATCAGAGTGAAAATCAAGGTGAAAAGGTGGAAATCAGAGTGGAAATTATAGAGTGGAAATTAGGGTGGAAATCAAGGTGAAAATCAAATCAAAGTTAAAAATCAATGTTAAAATCAAAGGGACCTCATTAAAGTGAAACAAAAATGAGTTTGGAGGGAGCAAACTTGGGATAAATTCCTTCATTACCTGAAGCTGTAATTGGAAGATGAAACCCTAATATGCAAATTTATAAAAATATGAAAGCCTGTGACTTCTTGTCCATTTTTTGGACAAGGAATTTGGAGCTTGGAACTGCTGTTCATGCCATAAAAAAATTAAACAAAAATGAGTTTGGGGGCAGCAAATTTTGGATAAATTCCTTCATTACCTGAAGCTGTAATTGGGAGATTCAACCCCAATATGCAAATGGACCAAATTTATAAAAATATGAAAACCTGTGACTTCTTGTCCATTTTTTTTGCATGAGGAATTTGGAGCTTGCAGCTGCTGTTCCTGCCTCCAAAAAAGTGAGACAAAAATGAGTTTTGGGAAAGCAAACTTGGAATAAATTCCTTCATTACCTGAAGCTGGAATTGGGAGATTCACCCCAAATATGCAAACTTACTAAAATATGAGAACCTGTGACTTCTTGTCCACTTTTTGGATGAGGAATTTGGAGTTTGGAGCTGCTGTTCCTGCCAGGAACCCTTTGGGTTTTTCTGTGTGAACCCCTCAGCAGCTTTGGGGAGAATCCCCTCTCCAGGCAGGTGAATTTCCTCACCCCTGCTGCTCTCCTGGGTGCTGTTGATATTTTATTCCCTGTTTCAGCGCTGGTGATTCTTTGTAGGATCAGGGAAGGTTCAAAGCTGCATTTTCCAGCCTTTCTGGCAGTGTTTTCCTGCCTCCCAATCTCCTTCCCGTGGTGCTGGTGCACCCCTGTGGATGGCTGTGCTCTGAACTGGGTCAGGGAGCTGAGCACAGATAAAAATAACTTGGCAAGATGAGTTAACTGCATAGCTACAGTGCTCAGGGTAGGAATTTACACCAATATTCCTTCAGGAACCAGAAATTACTCCCAAAAATCCTCACCGGGCTGGATGCAGCAGCTGCAGGGAGCTTGTGCACCACAGACACTCTGTAATATATCAATATCTAATTTTTGGTCTTTTAATTCTATTAATTCAAGGTGCTGCCTGAAAAATGTGGGAAAATATCTGATATATCAATATCTTATTTTTGGTATTTTAATTCAAGGTGCTGGCTGCCAAAGGTGGGAAATAATCTGATACATCAATATCTAATTTTTGGTCTTTCAATTCCCTTTTAATTCAAGGTGCTGCCTGAAAAAGGTGGGAAATAATCTGATTACAGAATAATCTGATTACTCTCTATGTCTTATATCTCATATCAGTATCTCATTTTTGGTCTTTTAATTCCCTTTTAATTCAAGGTGCTGGCTGCCAAAGGTGGGAAATAATCTGATATATCAACATCTCATTTTTGGTATTTTAATTCCCTTTTATTTCAAGGTGCTGCCTGAAAAAGGTGGGAAATAATCTGATTACAGAATAATCTGATTACTCTGTATTTCTTATATCTCATATCAATATCTCATTTTTAGTCTTTTAATTCCCTATTAATTCAAGATGCTGGCTGGAAAAGGTGGGAAATAATCTGATATATCAATATTTCATTTTTGGCCTTTAATTCCCTTTTAATTCAAGGTGCTGGCTGCCAAAGGTGGGAAATAATCTGATACATCAACATCTCATTTTTGGTCTTTCAATTCCCTTTTAATTCAAGGTGCTGCCTGAAAAAGGTGGGAAATAATCTGATTACAGAATAATCTGATTACTCTCTATTTCTTATATCTCATATCAATATCTCATTTTTAGTCTTTTAATTCCCTATTAATTCAAGGTGCTGGCTGAAAAAGGTGGGAAATAATCTGATTACAGAATAATCCGATTACTCTGTATTTCTTATATTTCATATCAATATCTCACAGCTGGACTGTGATTGGCCATTAATTAAAAACAACCACATGAGACCAATCACAGATGCACCTGTTGCATTCCACAGCAGCAGATGATTATTGTTTACATTTAATTTCTGAGACCTCTCAGCTTCTCAGGAGAAAAGATCCTAGCAAAAGAAAAATTCTTTATTTACATATTTTTCATAAAATATGTCCATGACAAAAATACGTCTCTAGAAAAATTCTCTATTTACAGATTTTTCATAAAATATGTCCATGACAAAAGCCCATCTCAGTCAAACTGAGCAGGAGCTGCAGCTTTCAGAGCCTTTAACGCCACCAGGTGCTGGGTTGGAGATGGATTTGCTGTCACTGACGTGAAGTTTTACCCCACTGCTGTCTCAGTCTGGCTCTGGCTGTCCTGAATTTACCAACAGAATTCAAAAGTAAGAAGCAGAAAAGCCAAGAGTGTAACCTCTAGCACTGGGAAAAAATATTGCTGTCTGGCACAGGCAAGAGTGTGCGTGCTAAAAATCCATTTTAATCTCTCCTGCAGGAGTCTGAGCATTCCCTTTTGTCCTTGTGCTTTTCCATTGTCCTCTATGGCTCTAGCATGGACTCAGTGCATTTTCACCTTAAAAATTCCCCTCAGGAAAAATGGAAAAATTCGGATTCCAGCCTTGTGCAGATTTCCCAGCCCTGCACTCCAAGCTGCTGATGTGCTTTAGATAAAATGTCAAAACCTAAAAGCAAAAAAGCAACCTTTCACTATTCCAAGCTGTAATCTTGGAAAACTGTTTTGGCAGCGCTTCAGGAGAATTCCCAGGAGTTTTATGTCCCAGTGGGAGCTTCCTGTCATTTCCTTGCCTTTTATGCCACTGACATAAATACATAAATGCCTTTTTTTTTTTTTTTACTCCCTTGTTTATATTTTAAAAATAACTGTTGAATTTTTGTGGGGGATTTTTTTCTTTTTTCATCAGGCTATTTTTATTATAAATGGGATTTAAATGATACAGATGAGTCTGGCCAGGTTCAAATAAACCACAAATCTTGGCTGGAATGAAACATGAGGTCATTCAGGCTGGACTTGTCATCTGTTCCACCCTCACCAAACACAATTATTTCATAATTGGCTTTGAGGGATAAAGCAGGAATTGCTGCACTGGAGAAAATGGGTTAAAATTTGGAATGCAGGAGGCAGAGGTATGAATACAAATGAAGCTTGGTACCATTTTTATGTGTGTGCAAGCTACTCCCAGAAGGGGCAGCTGCTTCTCCCATTTGCTTTCTTGACAGAGAGGGCCTGAGGCTTTCTAAAAATAGAAAGTCATTGAGAAAATCAGCAGAGCATGAACTGCACAGCTTTGCAGGAGGTTCCTCTCTGGGCTGGATGGGCTGTGCTCTGGCAGCACAAAATGCATCCCAAAAAAGCTCTTTTTTCATTTGCAAACACCCCACCAGGGCTGCATCGACAGCCCTGTTTTTATTTTTATTTTACAAAAAAAAAATTTATGAATCATTTTTGTTTTACAAAAAATAAAAATGTCAAAGGGGTGAGGGAGGTCTGAACAAAACCTTTGCAGCGTTTCCCTTTTTGCAGAGAGGACAGGAGAGGTGCTGAGGATCCTGCTCAGGCAGTGAGAGCAGCACAAGAACCTTGCAGAATAAATGAATAGAGAATAAACAATAAATAAATAGAGAATAAATAATAATAATTAGTGAATCTCTATTTACAGACCTGCTCCTTCCCAAGGCCAGGCTTTACTCCTGTTGCAGCGTTTCCCTTTTTGCAGAGAGGACAGGAGAGGTGCTGAGGATCCTGCTCAGGCAGTGAGAGCAGCACAAGAACCTTGCAGAATAAATAGAGAATAAATAATAAATAAATAAAAATAAATAATAATAACTAGAGAATTCTCTCTTTACAGACCTGCTCTTTCCCAAGGCCAGGCTTTACTCCTGGTTTTAAGTGTCAGTGCTGCCTGGAGCAAGGATTGCAAAGGGTTTGCACAGGGAAAGGGTTTTGCAGGAAAAACCAGCACCTGCCAGCTCTGAGACCTTTTGTGGTCTAACCAGTTCCCCCCTCCAAAAAAAGGCTGGAAAGTAGGTTAGAGGACCTGAAAACCAGCTTGAGGAACCTTTTGCTTATTGCTGGAAATAATTATTTCTCCTTCCATCTCCTCAGTGATGCCATGGGCAGCTCTAACCCTGTGGTGGTGGCAGAGCCACAGCTCATCCTGGGCTTTGTTTTCTGCCCCATGGACATCCCTGAGGTGTGAAAGGGTCACCCTTGATTTGTTCCTGTGCTGTTTTTCTGTCAGGCTCCTTCCTTGCTGGGATGGATGTTTTGCAGCATCAGTAATTGATGGAGCCTGTGTGTGATGCCTCAGAATCACTGAAATCCAAGTTAGACTCACTGGGACAGGGGACAGAAGGGTTGGCACTGAAAATCCAGGATGTGGGGGAAGTTTGGGGTTCTTGGGGCCAGGCAGGATGGTTGGGAGCTCCCAGCCCTGATCCCAATCCCTGTGTGCATAAAAGGGATCTGTGTGCATGAAAGGGATCTGTGTGCATCAGAGGGATCTGTGAGCATCGAAGGGATCTGTGTGCAGCCAAAGGGATCTGTGAGCATTAAAGGGATCTGTGTGCATCGAAGGGATCTGTGTGCATCAAAGGGATCTGTGTGCATCAAAGGGATCTGTGAGCAGCCAAGGGTTCTCTCTACAGCCAAGGGATCTGTGTACAGCCAGGGGATCTCTGTACAATCCTCTGTACAGCCAAGAAATCTCAGTACAATCAAGGGATCTGTGTGCAGCCAAAGGATTCCTGTGCAGCCAGGGGATCTGTGTGCCTGAAAGGGATCTCTGTGCAACAAAGGGATTTGTGTGCAGCCAGGGAATCTCTGTGCAGCCAAGGGATCTGTGTGCAACCCTCTGTACAACCAAGGGATCTGTGTACAGCCAAGTGATTTGTGTCCAGCCAAGGGATCTTTGTGCATAGAAGGGATCTGTGTGCATAAAAGGGATCCCTGTACAACCCTCTGTGCAGCCAAGGGATCTCTTTTGAGCCAAGCTCCCTCGTTCCCTGAGCTGCTCACGGGAGCCCTTGCAGAGGGAGGAACCAGATTTAGAACTCTGCAGCTCGGGGGCTGCTCTGTTACCTTGGAGATGGGTGCAGCTGACAGCACCAGCATCCAGCATCCTTCCCTTGTGTGCTGTGGTGGCATCTCAGGGTGGCCAGGCTGAGCCCCAGCTGTGCTGGGTGTCCCCTGCACAGGGGACAGTCCCTCTGCTGCCCCACAGGCCTGTTCTCCTGGGGGGTGAAGGTGGCAGGAGCTGCCCCAAGGAGCTGTGGTCACCTTTGTGCTGCCCCTGCCGGCAGAACTGGACTGGGGAGTTGGGATTTGAGTGCGGGCTGGGAGCTGCCACAGCACACAAGGGATGCAGGGGAGGTTCCTGAGGGAGTGCACGAGGAAAGCAGGCTAAGGCACATTAAACATCATTGTAGAGGCACCACGTTGCCCATGTGTCCCCCAGCACTGCTGTTTGTTCTGCTGTGCAAGTGTTTGAACAATTTTCTGTTGCTTTGGATGGAGTGGTTCCATCACCCTCCTGCACCCACCTCTCTTCACTTTATTGGCTTCACACATGCAGCTCTTTTAGGGCAGGAGTGGCAATTTAAGGGAACCTAATGTGGGTTTCTTCTTCTCAAAACAAGGCTTCACTTGTGCAGTTCTTCTAGAGCAAGAGAGGGAATTTAAAGGAGCCAAGTGTGAGTCTTCTGAAAACAAGGTTTCACATGTGCAGCTCTTTTAGAGCAGGAGAGGAAATTTAAAGGAGCCAAATGTGGATCTTTCCTTCTCAAAACAAGGCTTCACATGTACAGCTCTTTTAGAGCAGAGAGGAAATTTAAAGGAGCCAAACTTGGGGTTTTTCTTCTGAAAACAAGGCTTCACCCATGCAGCACTTTTAGAGGAGGTGAGGAAATTTTAAAAAGCCAAATGTTGGGTTTTTCTTCTCCAAACAAGGGGTTTTATTCCCAGGAATCCAGAGTTGGACAGAGATGTGACGGTGGTCACAAGGGTTCTTGGGATGAAGGAAGAGATGTAGATCTGACTCCATGATCAGAAGGCTTGATTTATTATTTTATGATATATACATCTATTTAAACTATACTAAAAAGAAAAGGAAAGGAGAGTTTCCAGAACCTGCTACCTAACCTAAGAATAGAAAAGTAAAGAATGGTAACAAACCCTGCTCTCTCGGACACAGTCCGAGAGCTCTCAGTTCTGGATTGGCCATTATTTCTAAACATCCAAGCTGGGCCAATCCAGACTGACCTGTTGCATTCCACAGCAGCAGATAACCTATTGTTTATGTCTGGTTCTGAACTTCTCCGCTTCAGCAGGCAAAATCCTGAGAGAGGATTTTTCATAAAAGAAACGTCAGTGACACAGAGCTCGTCGGCGATCCCTGCGCGCCGCAAGGAACGAGAGCGCTGGGGTGGAAGTCCCCCGTGGGCAAGGGCACAGCAGACAGGCAGCAGCCTGAGATGTCCCCTGCTGGTGGCACGTGCCATCCCTGAGGTGTCTGAGGTGTCCTTGTCCCCACAGGCAGCAGCCTACGCCTCGGAGGACGGCGTGCTGACCGAGGCCATGATGGACGCGCGCGTGGCCGACGCCGTCAGGCAGCACCGGCAGAAGATGGAGTGGCTGAAAACAGAAGGTGCAGAAGCAAACAAAGAGACTGCCAGGAACCCCCTGCTGCCTTTCCCCAAAGGGACACCGGTGTGAGAAACCTGCGGGATTCACCTGAGTGCAGAAAAAAAAGGCAAAGGTTTGGTGGGGCGGCCCGTGGAGGGCAGCCCGTGGTGCCAGGGAGGGGCTGCCCTGGGTCTCGTGGGCTTGATGTGCAAAACCAGGAAAGCAAAATGGGTTCAAAAGGCAGAAACAACTGAATTTATTAAAGGAGCCCTTGGTGAAACACCACTGGTTGTGTTGGTGTCTATGGCCTGACCCCAAATCCTTCTGAGCTGTTCCTGCAGTGTCCCAGCACCTGGGGGAACCCAGGGATTGTCCAAGCCTGACATGTACATCCCATACATTTAAATCTGTAGGGTTTGTGTTCCAGCAGAGCCATTTCTCACCCTTTTATCCCCAAATCCTGCCCATGAGCTCCTTCCTCACTTGAGGTGCCCTTCAGAGTAAATTTTTCTTAGAAAAGTGGATTTGGGGGGGATTCACTGTTTAACACAAGTGATCTGAGAGCAGCCCCACGTATTTTTCCCCCCAAGTAAATCACTTTTTTTCTGTGGAGAGGTGAGTTTGGGGCACACAGATGCAGCATGGTCTGAAGAGAGAGGTGAGTGGGCTTTGTTTGCTCCCACTGCTCTTGCCACACAAATTTTCTGCAGCAGCTGGGAAAATGTGCCATTGTCAATCCCTGAACACGAGCCTGTCTTGATGAGATGACATTTGTTCTTCTGTGCATATGAGAGACAGGTTAGAAAATCTCCTGATTTTTTTTTCTGTGTTTGAACTGGATTTGAACTCTGTGCTCTGCTCTGAGGCCTCTTGTGTAGCTACACAGCTCAAGCACGTTGGCCTGACCTAAATCTGTGCCCTTGCTGAGCTGCTCTGCTCACACAGGAGCTGCCACCAGCCCCACTTTGTCCATGCTGAGCTGTTCCCTTACACTTTTCCTGAAATTCCTCTGCTTTTCCTGCTTTTCCTGCCCTTCCAGGCAATGGGCACCAGAGGCTCAGGCTCCTCTCTGCAGGCAGCTTGCACCCAGAATTGAACAGTGAAATATTTTGCTTTAAAATCAGTGTTGGATCTCGGAGCTTCCCTGTTTTCCCAGCCAGCAGGAGCCAAAAATCTGTCCCAGGACGTGGGGGAATCCTCCAGCCCTTCCTCAGGGCTCTCCCCACACCTTCCCAGCCTTTTTGCACCTTCTCCTGTCACCCCCCTGCCCAAAAACTGGGGAACTGCTGCTCTGGAGTGCCCACTTTGTCCATGCTGAGCTGTTCCCTGGCACTTTTCCTGAAATTCCTCTGCTTTTCCTGCCCTTCCAGACTTTGGGCTTGAGAGTCTCAGGCTCTCAAGTGAAATATTTTCCTTTAAAATCAGTTTTGGATCTCGGAGCTTCCCTGTTTTCCCAGCCAGCAGGAACCAAAAATCTGTCCCAGAACCTGGGGGAATTCCCCAACCTTTCCTCAGAGGTCAGGAGAGCTCTCCCCACACCTTCCCAGCCTTTTTGCACCTCCTCCTGTCACCCCCCTGCCCAAAAACTGGGGAGCTGCTGCTCTGGGGTGCCCCAGAGGGAATTACTGAGTTCAAAGGGTTGGGAAAAGAAAAACCACTCAGATGCAAAACATGCAAAAAACTATTTTACTGACAAACAGCAAAGGATGGGCTTAGTTCCAGGGGCTGAACTGGTTCTCTATGATACAAACATCTTCTTGAAAGGGAAGGAATGGCTGAAATACACTCACTTGTTGACCCAAAGGAAATCACAGTGTGCTTTTTTTCTATTGCCTCCCCCAGCCCAAGCTCTCTGCACCTTCAGCTGCTCCCTTCAGCACAGGCTGGAGAGCACAAAGCCCTGGCTGAAATCTGCCTGTGCAAGTTTTATTTAATAAAAATAAAAATAAGAATTAGCCATTATTGCTTTTCAACCACAGTAGAGATGATTCTGTGATAGACCCAGAGCAGAGTTTGATCTCTGTGGTGGTCTGGGCTGTGCCTCTCCCTGCCTGATGCATGCAGAAGTGGTTTGGGTGCAGGAAAAAAGGAAAAAAAAAGGATGAAAATCAGGGCAAGCAGCACTGCAGGCTCTGTCCTGGTGTTCCAGGAGTGAAAATCCTCCCCAGGGTGAGAGCAGGGCCTGGGCCCACCCTGCTGGGAGAGCCAGGAGGGGCTGGGAACCCCTGGGGAACAGGAATGGGGGTGCCAGAGGGGGGACAGGTCCATGCAGGGGACAGAGTGACACACAGACAGAGCTCAGGACACACGGACACACAGCAGGGCCCCACAGCCCAGCTGGGGTGGGCAGCTCCTGCTGGCTCTGCTGCATCTTCCCTCTCCTCTGCTTCCTCTCCTTTACTTCCCTCTCCTCTTCTTCCTCTCCTCTGCTTCCCTTTTCTCTGCTTCCCTCTCCTCTGCTTCCTCTCCTTTACTTCCCTCTCCTCTTCCTCTCCATCTTTCTGCTTCCTTCTCCCTTCTTTTCTTCCTCTCCTCCCCTTACTTCTCTGCTTCCTTCTGTGCTTCCCTTTCCTCTTCTTCCTCTCCTCTCCTTCTCTCTCCTCTTCTTCCTCTCCTTTACTTCCCTCTCCTCTTCCTCTCCATCTTTCTGCTTCCTTCTCCCTTCTTTTCTTCCTCTCCTCTCCTTCCCTCTTGTCTTCTTCCTCTCCTTTGCTTCCTTCTCCTCTTCTTCCTCTCCTTCCCTCTCCTCTTCTTCCTCTCCTTCCTCTCTTCTTCCTCTCCTTTCTCTCCTTTACTTCCTCTCCTCTTCTTCCTCCCCTCTGCTTCCTTCTCTTCTTCCTCTCCTCTCCTTCCTCTCTATTTCCCTCTTGTCATGGGAAGCAGAGGAGAGGAAGGAGCTTTTTTTCAAAATCTCCTTTTATACAACAGGAACATTTTTATTATGTAGAAATTTTTTCCCCCCTCTCTTCCAGATCCTCAGTTTTTTATGGAACTTTGCCGTGGACCAGCCAGATCAAACCTAACAGGTGTCAGCCATCACCTCACCCTTTCCAGCTGCCTAATTTTTAATATTTCTGCTTAAATTTTTAATATTTCAACCAAGCTCAGCTGCTAGAGCGGGGCAGAGCCAGGCTGTACATTCAGTCTGAGTTTAGTCAGTGGAAAATCTGATTTAAAGTGCTTTTTTCTCCCCTTTTTTTTTTTTACATAACCAGTCCCAGGGACTCAATATTTTGTCCTTATCTCAATGGAATTTTCTCCCCTACAAAATGCTGTCCCCACTTGTTGATGACTGCTCAAGGAAAAGTCATTCCTTAGATCCTAAGGAATTTTGGACATCACAGCCACGAATGACAGACAGACAGACAGACAGACAGACAGACAGACACAAATATGGACCAGGCAATTATTGAGGTCCAGAAAAAACCTGGGGCTCCAAGACAAGAGGCACTAGGGAATAGCAAAAGTAGGAATGGCCGAAAAATGGGAATATTTGGGCAGTTTTGGGGGCTTGTAATTAACTGAACTGGGTATAGGAAATCTAAAAAATGACCCCAAAACACAGAAAGTGGATCAGGGAGGGAAGAGCAGGAGCTGTGGTTTCCTTTTCCCTGCCATCAAACAGCAGGAGGCCGCTGAGAGTGTCATGGAATCCATGGGAAAAAAAAAAAAGAGATTTTTCTGGCAATGCTCAGCATCCTTTAGTTTTGGGTTTTTCCCCCTTTTTTCTGCACCACCCCACTGGATACAAAATGATGAAATAGGGAGAAATATCGAGGGTTCTCAGATTCCTGGGGATGGCATTTCCCTCCTTCATCCCTGCTCACAAATCCCAGGAGAGCATGAAACACCCCAAAACCCCCCAGCTCCTGCAGGCCCCTCTGCTGGCCCTAAAGGAGGTTTTGGGGTGGGGACACGGCCTCCAGAGCCTTGATCCCAAAAGATCAGACCTCAAAACCCACACAGGAGCAGCACCACAAAACCACTTCGGAGCTTCCTCACAGTTTGGATCAACTTTGGGGACGTTTGGGGTGTTTGGGGAGGAGTTTGGTCTGGGTGTCTGTGGTGTTGGGGTTTTGCTCTGGGTGTTTGTGGTTTTGGGGTTTTGGTCTGGGTGTCTGTGTGTCCCCAAAGCCCAGCCCCACAAGAAGGGGGTGCAGCAGGAGTGAGGCTGCTCAGGGACTCTCTTGCTGTTCTTTGGGGTTTTGGGGTGTTTTAACCAGGCTTTAGGGGTGTTTTAAACAGGTTCACCCTGATCAGAGCCCCTTCTTGCTGCATTTTGGGGTTTTGGGGTGTTTTAACCAGGCTCACCCTGCTCAGGGCTCCCTTTGTGCTGCTCTTTGGGGTTTTGGGGTGTTTTAACCAGTTTTTTGGGGTGTTTTAACCAAGCTCACCCTGCTCAGGACCCCCTCTTGCTGCCTTTTGGGGTTTTGATGTTTTGGGATGTTTGAACCAGGCTCACCCTGCTCAGGGCCCCCTCTGTGCTGCTTTTTGGGGTTTTGGGGTTTTGGAGTGTTTTAACCAGGCTCACCCTGCAGGAAGAGAGGCCGAGCAGCTCCTTTTTTCCCCACCACCAAAGGTGCCACCACCAAAGGTGCCACCATCAAAGGTGCCACCTCCAAAGGTGTCACCACCAAAAGTGCCACCAAAGGTGCCACTATCAAAGGTGCCACCTCCAAAGGTGTCACCACCAAAAGTGCCACCAAAGGTGCCACCTCCAAAGGTGTCACCTCCAAAGGTGTCACCAAAAGGTGCCATCAAAGGCGCCACCACCAAAAGTGCCACCACCAAAGGTGCCACCAAAGCCAGCCCCTGTCCCCTGGCTCTCAGGTGGGGGTGCTTAAGGCAGGTTCAGAGGGCAGCAATACAAACACAAAGCCCTGACCCATCCCCAGCCCTTCCTTCTCCCACAGCAACTCCAGAACGTGAACCAAAGCAAAAAAAACCCAAAAACCCCAAAAAGGGGACACTGTGCCTTCCCCCATCCAAACCTGTGAACCACAAAACCCAAAAACCC
>NW_005054449.1:273228-274570 GCF_000277835.1 Geospiza fortis
AAAACCCCAAAAAGGGGACACTGTGCCTTCCCCCATCCAAACATGTGAAGCAAAAAACAAAAAAAAAAACAAAACAAAAACCCCAAAAAGGGGACACTGTGAAACCTGTGAAACAAAGCAAAAAAAACAACCCAAAAGCCCCAAAAAGGGGACACTGTGCCTTCCCCCGTCCAAACCTGTGACCAGCCAGGCCCGTGTAGCCATGGGAGGCTCAGAGCAGCCAAAGGAGCAAAGAAATTGTGTGGGGCTGGAGCTCCTGGAGGAGACACTTTGCATCTTCTTGCTGCTGTCCCACCTCCATCCCCTCGGCCACCATTTCCCAGCAGGATGGATGTGCAGGACAGCCAGGAAAATGAGATGAGGGTTGAAATTATAATGCAAATCTTTTTGTTGTTGTTGTTGTTGTTGTTGTTTGTCTGCTTTTTTTTTTTTTTTTTTTTACATATTTACACCAGTCTGACAATAAAATGTGGAACACAGTGCAAAGAAGCCTTGGCAGAGCACCCAGCACCGGCTCTGGTTGTGCATGGCGGCGTGTCCACCCGTGGACATCCCGACCAAATCCCGACAATCCGTGTCCCCAGCTGGCCTGGCAGCAGCGCCGAGGCCATCCCGTGAGGAGGAGGAGTCCCGTGTGCGGTTCCGAGGCGCTGCAGTCCCTCACAGGTGCCGGGGGCTGGGGTGCCCGTTGTGGTAGAGCTTCTGTTTGATGTGCACCATGTTCCCCGTGGGCTCCTCGTACTGCCGCGGGTGGCGCTTGCGCAGCTCCTTCAGCTTACACAGCCTGGGGATCCACCACCAGGGCGTGTCTGCAGGGAGGGACGGCAGGGTCAGCGTCTGTCACCCACCAGGGTCAGCGTCTGTCACCCACCAGGCTCTGTCACCCACCAGGGTCAGCCTCTGTCACCCACCAGGGCTCTGGGTGTCCCCCCAGGGCTCTGTCCCCAAAGCTCTGTGTCCCCCAAAGCTCTGTGTCCCCAGGGCTCTCTGTGTGTCCCCAGGGCTCTCTGTGTGTCCCCAGGGCTCTCTGTGTGTCCCCATGTCCCCAGCCCAGCTCCTTGTCCCCGTGCCAGCACGGCCAGGGCAGCTCTGGTGCTTCTCCTCCCTCCTCCTGGTCACCCTGGGGGAATTCTCCCAGCTTGAGAATTCATTCTACACCTTGACTAAAGGATAAGTTTATATTTTCTAATATTTATCATAATTAATAATTTATGATAATTAATATTTTGTATATTAGTAATAATTGAAAATGTATAATAAGTAATATTTTATCTCTCATATGATATTTTATAATAATAATTTGTAATAATATTTATACTAATAGGCAATTTATAATTTATAC
>NW_005054449.1:274652-279335 GCF_000277835.1 Geospiza fortis
TTATTTTATATTAATAATTATAATAACTATAGTAATTAATACAAGTTTCAAATACTAAATAGTTACTAAATATAAAATATGAAATTCATTGCTAAAAATAAAAAATACTAAGTACTTACTAAATATAAAATACTAGATTATTTACTAAAAATAAACTGCTACTAAATTGCTAAATAAACTACTAAAATAAACTACTAAATCATTACTAAAAATAAAAAATACTATATAATTACTAAAAATAAAGTACTAAAATAGTTACTAAAAATAAATACATATGAAATAATTGCTAAAAATAAACTACTACATTAATTACTAAAAATAAAAAAATACCAAATAATTACTAAAAATAAAATACGAAATTAATTACTAAAACTAAAAAACACTAAATAATTACTAAAAATGAACCACTAAATGAATTACTAAAAATAAAAGCCTCCCTTCACTAGGGGCAGGTGATCCCAGCTCAAGGAGAGCTCAGCCCTGCTCTGATCTCGGATGCAATCAGGAGTCACAGCCCCAGAATTGCTTCTCAGAGGCTGAAATCTCCCGGGAAAATCAGAATCCCAGCTCAGAAACGGCTCCTGGAGCCTGCTGGGGGTTTGGGAAGATTAATGGGAAATTAATTTCGTTTTTATCTGAGTTTTTAGAAAGAGACTCCGCGTTTCTAATTAGGATTTCTTATGGGCCTGCAGATAAATCTTCCTGCTGCTCCTTCCCTGAGCTGGGTTTAGCAGCACCATCAGTCAGGAGTTGGAGAAATGGAGATTTTTTTGGCACTTTTGGAGGGAATTTCCGGTCATTCCCTGATTTTCCTGTCGTTTTTATCTCCTCCAAATACAAAAACCCCTGGGCTGAGGGGGGAATGGGGCAGAGGAGGCTCCGAAGGGTCTGCTGGTCCTTCTCGGGGTTAATTTGGGATTTTTCTGCTCCAAACCTGGCAGCTCTGCCCAAGGGTTTTTGGTTTTGGTGGCACGAGGGAATAAAAACCTCTCCACATCTGGCTGGGGGTGAGGGGTGGGGATGGGAATGGGAATGGAAATAATGGAAGTAATGGAAATAATGGAAATAATGGAAATAATGGAAATGGAAATGGGAATAATGGAGGAGGAAAAGGAGAAGAGGAGGAGGAGGAAGAGAAGGAGGAGGAGAAGGTCAGGAGGAAGATGATGAAGATGAGGAGGAAAAGGAGGAAGATGACGAAGAGGAGAAGATGAGGAGGAAGATGAGAAGACGATGAAGAGGGTGAAGATGGTGAACATGATGAAGCTGATGAAGATGAGATGATGAAGATGAGGAGAAAGATGATGAAGCTGTTGAAGATGAGAATATGAAGAAGATGAAGAAGATGGTGAAGATGAGAAGATGAAGAAGATGATGAAGATGGTGAAGATGGTGAAGATGAGAAGATGAGAAGATGAGGAGGAAAAGGAGAAGATGAGGAGGAAGATAAGATGATGAAGAGGGTGAAGATGGTGAAGACGGTGAACATGATGAAGCTGATGAAGATGAGATGATGAAGAAGATGAAGATGAAGAAAATTGTGAAAATGGTGAAGATGAGAAGATGAAGAAGATGATGAAGATGGTGAAGATGGTGAAGATGAGAAGATGATGAAGATGGTGAAGATAGTGAAGATGAGAAGATGATGAAGGTGAGAAGATGATGATGATGAGAAGGAAGATGAGGAAGAGGAGAAGAAGAGGAGGATGATGAAGCTGATGAAGACAATGAAGTTGAGTAGGAAGATAAGATGAGGAGGAGGATGATGAAGGTGACGACGAGGAGGAGGAGGAGCAGAAGATGAAGACGACGACGACGATGAAGAGGAGGCAGCTGAGGCTGAAGAGCAGCGTACCGTATCGGCGGCTGGCGCGCCAGGCGCGCACGGCGTAGTGCAGGACGCCGTCCATCCACACCAGGAACCAGCTGATGCAGAAGCCCAGCAGCAGCCCCAGCATGAGGTCGATCTCCTGCTTGGTCACATTGTCGGTCACAAAGTAATTCTCCGAGGAGTCCACCACCGACTGGTCCCCGTCGTAGGGGATCACGTAGTGCACGTGGTGCCTGGGCAAAAACGGGGGGAAAACGGCAAAAATCAGTGAAAACTCCTCTTTTGGTTTTTCTTCCAGTTTCTCCCACCGTCCCCAGCAGTACAAGGGCTGCCCTGGCTTTCTGTGCCAGCAGAAAGGAAAGCATGAAAAAGGAGGGAAGGAACAATGTACAGGATGATGTAGTGCGCGTGGTGCCTGGGCAAAAACGGGCAAAAACAGGGCAGAAAGGGGAAAAAATTAATGGAAATTGTTATTTTGGTTTTTCTCCCTGTTTCTCCCACCATCCCCAGCAGCACAAGGGCTGCCCTGGCTCTTTGTGCTGCCAGCAGAGAGGAAAGCATGAAAAAGGAGAAAGCACAAAAAAAAAGGGAAAAGCACAAGTAGTGCACAAGGTGCCTGGCCAAAAATTGGGTTAAAAAGGGGCAAAAATCAGTGGAAATTCTTATTTTTGGTTTTTCTCTCACCGTCCCCAGCAGCAGAAGGGCTGGCCTGGCTCTCTGTGCTGCTGCCAGCAGAGAGGGAATCATGAAAAGGAGGGAAAGCACGAAAATCCCTGAGCCTAGGCCTTTTATCCACATTGGCTATAATGGCTATATTATTATTGTTATTATTATCATTATAATTATCATTATTTATACATTTTAAATTAAATAATGGTAAATAAACACCCAAACCCCACAAAACCAAACAAAAAAATAAGAAATAAAAAATAAAAATTAAAAATTAAAAAAATAAATAAAAACCCCAAAACTGTCACTGCCCAGGTGAGAGCACAAACCCATCCAGGTGATGTCCAGCCCCAGGTGTCCTCCAGGAGCACAGCCCTTGGCACCTCCAGTGCCCCCAGTCCTGGCTGTGCCAGCCATGCCCAGTGTCCCCAGCCCCGTGTCCCTGTCCCTGTCACACAGAGCAGAGCTCGGCAGTCGCCCGAGGCCTCTGAATATTCATGAGGCTCAGGTTGCTCCATAATCACGCCTGAGAAACGTCCAAATATTGACACAAACAAAGCTGCACTCCAAGAACCTTCCCAAAACAGCCCCCGAGGGCAATTCCTGCCAGCCGTGCCCTCGCGGGGCTGGCACCGGCTCCAGGGTGGCACCAGCCCCGCCAGCCCCCATTGCCACCCGGGAAAGGGGACAGGGGGTGGCAGCTCTGGTGGCAGCTCTGCTCCCGCTGCTGCCCAGTTGGGAACTGGGATTGTCCCTCCTCGGGCACTGGGAAATCCGGGCAGGGGGGAGAGGGGACCCCAAAAGGAATGGGAGGGGTGCCATGGGCACAGGCAAGCACTGCCCGTGTGCCACTGTCCCCAAATCCCTGCACACATGTCCCACTGTCCCCAAATCCCTGCACACGCATGTCCCACTGTCCCCAAATCCCTGCACACACATGTCCCATTGTCCACGATTTCCCAAATTCCTGCCCACTGTCCCCAAATCCCCATGACAGAGGTGCCACACATGCCCCAGCTCCTGCCCGTGATTATTTACAAGAGAAGGAGGAACCAAACAATCCCTGAGGGCAATTCCTGAGCAGCCCCAGCTGCTGGCACGTTACCCTGTGCCACCTCTTGTCCTCAGCTGTGCCCACCCTCGGGGGACCCCAGGAGCTGTGCCCAGCTTGAGGGTATCACAAAATATCCCCGAGCTGTGCCCACCCCGGCTGTGCTGGAGCTTCCACAGGGGACAGAAATTGCAGGAACAAAAATCCCAGGGACAGAAATTGTGGGACAGAAATGCCAGGGACAGAAATTGAAGGACAGAAATTGGGGGACAAAAATTGGGGGACAAAAATCCCAGCCCAGCTGGGCCAGGAGCTCCCGGCGGGGCTGGCTCTGCTCTGCTCTCCGGCTCGGGTGACAGACAGACAGACAGACACACAGACAGACAGACAGACAGACGGTCCGTGTGTCTGCCCGGCGTCCCCAGGCCAGGCTGTGCCACACGGGAGGCTCGGGCTCTGTCCCCAGCGCTATTGTCCCCTGCGGTGACCTTGGGTGAGCGCCACCAGCGCTGCTGCTGCTGCAGCCACGGCGCGGAGAGACAGCGGGGCTGGGACACGGGGACAGCCACGGGGAGGGGACAGGGAGGGGACAGAGATGGGGACAGGGATGGGGACAGGGACGGGGATGGGGATGGGGACAGGGATGGGGACAGGGATAAGGAGAGAGACAGGAATGGAACAGGGACAGGCACAGGGGACAGGGATGGGGACAGGGACAGCAACGGGGACAAGGATGGGGATGGGGGACAGGGACAAGGATGGGGACAGGGACAGAGACAGGGATGGGGACGGGGATGGGGACAGCGACAGGGATGGGGATGAGGACAGGGAAGGGACAGCGATGGGCACAGGGACAGCGACAGGGAGGGGACAGCGATGGGGACAGGGATGGGGGACAGGGACAGGGATTGGGATAGGGACAGGGAAGGGGGACAAGGATCAGGACAAGGATGAGGACAGGGATGGGGATAGCAACAGGAATGGGGGACAGGGATGGGAACAAGGATGGGGACAGCGACAGGCACAGTGACAGGGACGGGGAGGCGCGGATGCCCAGCCCCGCTCCCTCCCGGGCAGGTGACAGTGACATCACGGCGCAGCTCCCGCAGCGGCCACATCCCGGCCGGAGCAC
>NW_005054449.1:279561-285066 GCF_000277835.1 Geospiza fortis
CCTGCCTGAGGCAGGTGTGCCCCAGGAGCTGTCCCTGTCCCCCCCAGCCGTGCCCAGGTGCCACCCCAGGCTCTGTGCTGCTCCCCCCAGCCCAGCCCAGCTCCCCTTCCCCAGCCCCGGGGGCTCCCCCCAGCCCCTGGGGGTGCTGCCAGCTCTGCCCCTCCTTTCCCTGCTGCTCTGGAGGGGAAAACCCAGCCCAGCCCGGTGGTGACACCTCACATGCTCAGGTGACACCTCACATGCTCAGGTGACACATTTTTGTCACCTCTCAGAGCCTGGGGGAACTCCCAGCTCAGCACCAGAGCAGGGACCAGAGCTTGCCCAGCCCAGGCTCGCTCAGGCTGCAAACAGAGGCTCAGACCACCCCAAAAATCTGCAAATTTGGGCACCTGGGCAGCTGCAGCAGCCCCAGCTCCCCCCAGGCCAGGACAGCCGCTCCAGCTCTGCCCAAAGATACAAAAGAAATCACCAAAATCCCGCAAAGAATCAAACAAAATGCAAATCAGCACCCATAATCTTTGGGTGGTCACCAACTGCAAATGGGATCTTTGATGAGTTGTGTCCTCCTCTTGTAGTTTTGTTAATATTGTTGGAGTAAGTTTAGGGTTAGCGTTATCATTTTAGGGTTATCATTTTAGGGTTATCATTTCTATTGCTAATTTAAAATTGGAGAGTTCAGCTGTGTTAACCTCCCCATCAAACACACGTGGGGAAGCACGGGTGCCACAGTGTCACCATGATATTTTCTCAATAATCCCTTTTGCCAGGATTTTTTTTCTCCTGAAAAGCTGAGAAGCCTCAAAGGAAAAGAAAAGCAATAATTATCTGCTGCTGTGGGATGCAACAGGTGAATCTGTGATTGGCCTCATGTGGTTGTTTTTAATTAATGGCCAATCACAGTCAGCTGGCTCAGACTCTGGTCAGTTACAAGATTTTATTTCCTTTTCTTTTCCTTTTTCTTTTCTTTTCTTTTTCTTTTCTTTCTCTCTTCTCTTCTCTTCTCTTCTCTTCTCTTCTCAAAATAATAAATCAGCCTTCTGAAACATGGAGTCAGATTCTCACCTCTCCCCTCGTCCTGGGACCCCTGAGAGCACCAACACAGCACAGCTCCCTCCTGACACCACAGACTTCAAAATTACCTCCCAAAAAATCCCTCCTGGCATGAACTGACAGCGAACAGCCCCAGCACCCCTGAGCCCCAGGAGGGCACCGCAGGACACCCCGAGCTGTGCCCACCCTGGCTGTGCTGGAGCTTCCACAGGGGCCAGAAACTGAGGGGCAGAAATTGGGGGCAGAAATTGGGGGGCAGAAATTGAGGGGCAGAAATTGAGGGACAGGAATCCCAGGGACAGAAATTCCAGCCCAGGGCAGGCTGAGGGTGGGCTCAGCCTCCAGCAGCACCTGGGCCTGGAGCTGCTTCCCTTCCCCACTGTCTTGGTCCTTCCCAGCAGCTGCAAACGCACAGGGATGCTTAAAAACACTGCAAAAATAATGTTAATTCCTAAAACCACTGCAAAAATAAATAATGTACAACCCTCCCTGTGCCCATCCTGGCACCCAATGCTTAAAAACAGCACAAAAATAATGTTAATGCTTAAAAACACTGCAAAAATAATGTTCAGCACCCCTTGTGCCCATCCTGGCACCCAATGCTTAAAACCAGTGGGCATCCAGGCTGAGGATGGAGCCAGGGCACCCTGGCAGGGCTCAGCAGGGTTTTCCCAGCTGGGGATGCCCTCCCGCACCCCTGGCACAGCTGGCACAGCTGGCACAGCTGGCACACAGCCCCTCCAGGGCCTGGACCCACACCCAGCCCGGCTGCAGGACAGTCCCACCCACGCTGGGCCCTCCCTGGCACCCTGGGGAAGGACAGGAGAGGATGGCAAACGTTTCTGCCTGAGTTATTGGGTCTGCCTGGCACAGTGACCCAGGGAGATCAATAATGGCAGCGGCTCAGCCCAGCACATCCATCTCCATCCACCCATCCCAATTCCTCCTTCCCTCCCGTTTGTGCCACATTTCCTGATTTTCCCCGCATTTCTCCCTCCTCCCGCCAGGACTCCCTCTGCTTGTTGGCAAATTCCGTTCCTTTTTCTCCATCAAGCCCGGCCTGGGGGAGCTGCTCCCGGCCCAGGGCTGGGCTCGGGGCTCCTGGGCAGCTCTCAGAGGGCACAGCCTGGAAACCAGAGCGTTCCAAAGCTGCCAGGGGGGCAGCAGGGCAGGGCAGGGCTCAGCATGAGGGTGGCACAGGCCAGGGAAGGGTTTGGGATCTCCTGGTGCTGCCAGGGCAGGTCAGGGCAGAGCTCAGGACGAGGTGGCACAGCCCAAAGGGGATTTAGGATCTCCTGGCAGGATCAGGGGGGCACCAGGGCAGGACAGAGCCCAGCACAAGGCGGCAGAGATCAGGGGGGCTTTGGGGACCTCCTGGTCCTGCCAGGGGGGCAACAAGGCAGGAAAAAGCTCAGCACAAGGTGGCAGAGCCCAGAGAGGGGTTTGGGATCTCCTGGTGGTGCCAGGGGGACAGAAGGGCAGGACAAAGCTCAATGTGAGGGTGGCAGAGCCCAGAGAGGGGTTTGGGGATCTCCTGGTCCTGCCAGGGGGGCAGTTGGGCAGGACAAAGCTCATCACAGGGTGGCAGAGCCCAGAGAGGGGTTTGGGATCTCCTGGTGGTGCCAGGGGGACAGCAGGGCAGGAAAAGGAGGTGGCAGAGCCCAGGGAAGGGTTTGGGACCTCCTGGTCCTGCCAGGACAGGACAGGGCAGAGCTCAGGACAAGGTGGCAGAGCCCAGAGAGGATTTGGGATCTCCTGGCAGGACCAGGGGGGCAGCAGGGCAGGGCAGAGCTCAACATGAGGGTGGCAGAGCCCAGAGAGGGTTTGGGATTTCCTGGTCCTGTCAGGGGGGCAACAAGGCAGGAAAAAGCTCAGCAGAAGGTGGGAGAGCCCAGCGAGGTGTTTGGGATCTCCAGGGGGACAGCAGGGCAGGAAAAGGAGGTGGCAGAGCCCAGAGAGGGTTTGGGATCCCCCGCTCAGCGAGGAGCAGCTCCCAGCTGGCTCTCAGAGCTCCCTGAGCTGCCTCTCCTGGCAGAGGAGCCTCTGCTCCCACACGCCTGGGGCAAAGGATAAACTCTGATTTTTGCCTCCTCTCCCATCCAGTCTGGGCAGTCTGGGAGGGTTTTTGTGCCCTCTGAATGAAATGAGCCCGGGGTGGGTGTGGGCAGTGCCAGGGCCGGTTTATCTGCCCCCAGAGCAGCTCTGCAGGCACAGAGGGGGCTCAGGGGGGGACCCTGGCACCTGGGGACACTCAGAGCGCCCTGACCCTGCCCAGCCACTCCAAACATCCCCGCAGCTCCTTCCCACCTGCGCTGGCACGAGCTGGGACCAGTCACAGAGAAACTGGTGGGAGAGGCAGAGGAAAACTCTCAAAACTAGGGAAAAACATCAATTAAAAACCCCAAAAACAGCTCAGAAAAAGCAAATCCTTGCCAAAACCAAGTGGGACACACTCCGGAAGTGTTTTGCCTTTGAAATTTGCCTTGAGAGGAGCTGCCCCAGGAGCTGAGGGTGCTGCCACATCCCAGGCCCGGCTGCTCCTGGGCCTGAGCAGGGTCCAGAGCAGCACCAGGAGCAGTCCCTCAGAACGGGACCAAATTCACCTCCCCACTGTTTATATTTTTATAATTTTGTCCAGCCCTGGGCCTGAACAGACTCAGAGCAGCGCCAGGAACAGTGCTACAGACAAGGTCAAAATTCACCTCCCCATATATATATTTTTATAATTCTGGGCCTGAGCAGAGTCCAGAGCAACATGAGGAGCAGTCCCACAGAGCAGGCCAAAATTCACCTCCCCAGTATTTATATTTTTATAATTCTGTCCAGCCCTGGGCCTGAGCAGACTCAGAGCAGCGCCAGGAACAGTGCTACAGACAAGGTCAAAATTCACCTCCCCATATATATATTTTTATAATTCTGGGCCTGAGCAGAGTCCAGAGCAGCACAATGAACAGTCCCACAGAGCAGGACAAAATTCACCTCCCCAATTTATAGATATTTATAATTCTGTTCAGCCCTGGGCCTGAACAGAACCCAGAGCAGCGCCAGGAACAGTGCTACAGAAAAGGGCAAAATTCACCTCCCCATAGATAAATTTTTATAATTCTGGGCCTGAGCAGAGTCCAGAGCAGCATGAGGAGCAGTCCCTCAGAACAGGGCAAAATTCACCTCCCCAGTATATATATATACATATATATTTATAATACTTGTCAGCCCTGAGCAGCACCAGGAGCAGTCCCACACAGAAGGGCAAAATTCACCTCTCCATGTATATTTTTTTATAATTCAGTTCAGCCCTGGGCCTGAGCGTAGTCCAGAGGAGCACGAGGAACAATCCCATAGATCAGGACGAAATTCACCTCCCCAATATTTATATTTCTATAATTCTGTTCAGCCCTGGGCCTGAGCAGCCTCCAGATCAGCAGCAGGAGGAACAATCCCATAGAGCAGGACGAAATTCACCTCCCCAGTATTTATATATTTTTATAATTCTGCTCAGCCCTGGGCCTGAGCAGCCTCCAGAGCAGGCAGATCCCAGTCGCAAACCGAGCACTCCAGGGACAAGGCACAGAGATGCAGTTTGGGAGGATGAGGAAGGTGTTTGTCCAGGCACAAAGTTGTGCACGGCGGAGGCAGCACTCCTCAGCGCGCTGTGTCCGGCAGGAAAAGCCACAGGGAATGAAAATCTGATCAAAGATTGATTGCAAAGCCTCCAAGTGACTGTCCTAGGTGTCCACATCCTGGCCTGGACAGGGCCAAGCCCCAGTTCCATTCCTGAGCCACAGAACCAGCACCAACTGCAACAGCCAGAGCACAAACAGGCTGGGGAACCAGCACGGCCCAGCCGGCGACAAAAGCCACAATGACAAACGCTGAAATCGAAGTTTCTCACTCCCCCGGGGCTCCCAAATGCCCGTACACAAAGGGAAACGCGCTCAGAGCCCACGGAAAACTCTTCTTCCAGAAAAACAAAAAACAAAACAAAAAAAACCCATAACAAAACAGCACCCCCCCCTCACCCTGCTCATGCAGGAGCGGCTGAGGAAGGTGAGGCACGGCCGGGATGCAGAAATGGTGGCACAGCTGCCACCCTGTCCCTGTCACCTCCTCCCCAGGTGGGCAGGGCGGGCAGGGGGGATGCTCTGCAGGTAGAACTCACCTTCCACAGTTGCAGTGACAAACTCGGTCCTCCCCTCGGAGGTGCGGTAGGATGTAATTGTGAAATCTGTCCAGCAAGGCGTTCATGTCCATCAAGCAAGCTATTGCCTGTAAGAGCGCACAAGCGAGGCACGGGGTCAGCTCTGGCTGCTGGGGTAAAACATCCACTCCAGTTCGATTGCCGGGCACCGAAGCAGTCATGGGGAAAAGACGTGTGTGCGGAGGGGCACAAACACACACCCAGAGGTGCTCTGGCACAGGGACAGCGCGGGGGGAAGGTGGAGAGGAGGCGGGGGG
>NW_005054449.1:286412-289381 GCF_000277835.1 Geospiza fortis
CGGGGATCGCGGGCACCGAGCGGGGATCGCTGGCACCGAGCGGGGATCGCGGCCCCGCGGGCAAAGGGAGGCAGCGGAGCCGGCTGGAGAGGGGAGAGAAGGAGCGAATCCCAGCCCGGCTGGAAATGCTCCCTCGGAAAATCCTCCCTGGGAAAATCCTCCCTCGCTTGGCCCCCCGCGAAAAAGCCGGGCTGGTGCGGAGGGACCCCGGCAGGGCTGGGACACAGAGAGATTTGTCCCCTCTCTGTCCCTAAGGCTGAGGGTCCGTTTGTTCCACACCGTGCTATCGGTCTGTCCAGCTTAGGAGCTGCTGTGGAAAACTGGAAAGAAAAGAAAAGGAAAAGAAGTGACCAGGCGGTAACTTTTTGCTTGTTTGGTTGTTGTTCCTTTCACAGCAAACGGGGCGAGGTGGAGGGAGCAGCACGTGGGAAATGCGTGGCAGCGCAGCTCGGTGTCCTGCAGAGCCTCCCCTCCATCCCCTGCCTTCCTCACGGTGAGTTTCTCCTTGCCACAAGCCGGGTGTTCCTTTTTTTGGGCTTCTCAGAGTGACCAAAGCAGAGTTTGCTGCTGCTGGGTTTTGCATTTTTGCAAATTTGTTTCCCTCCTGCTCCTCAGGCCACAATCAGCCTTCTTATGTAATGACTGGTGTTATATAAACTCCATTCTTCAAGGAACAGTCATTAACCTACTACTGGGTATTGAAAATACCAAAATACGGTCACACAATTAAAATCACTAAATGGTGTCCTCAAATTAGAGCACAGATTGCATTGCAGATTTTTTTTAAATTTTTTTTTAATTAAACCACACACATGAAACATTTGACAAGCCAGGCTCTTCATGCAAAGGAGCAGCAGGGCAAGGAAGGCACCTTTTGCTTTATCCTCTGCCCTGAGCTCCTTCCACTTCTCCCTGAGCTCACAAGTGGATTCTGCCGTGGAAATGCAGAGCTCGGAGAGGAGGCAGCTGGTTACTCTGCCTACTGTAGAAAACAAAAGCGTTTCTAAAGTCACAGCTGAATAAAACAACACGAGTAAACAGTTTGAGGACGAGTCTCAGGGAGTTTTGTGCAGCTGAAGTTTTCCCAGCCCTCCCACAAGCCAGGCTGGGTCAGTCTCAGCTGGGCTCAGGCACTGAGGAGAGATTTTGTCATTGGCTCGGGGAAAGTCATTTCCCTCCCTGTGCTTCTGGAGCAAAAGCCACCCAAAAATCCCTGTTGTGGTCAGTCCTGGCTGCTGGGGATCCCAAAAGTCCCTGTTGTGGTCGGTCCTGGCTGCTGGGGATCCCAAAAGTCCCTGTTGTGGTCAGTCCTGGCTGCTGGGGATCCCAAAAGTCCCTGTTGTGGTTGGTCCTGGCTGCTGGAGATCCCAAACATCCCTGTCCTGATCAATCCTGGCTTCTGGGGACCCCAAACATCCCTGCCCTGATCAATCCTGCTTTCTGGGGACCCCAAACATCCCTGACAGGTGACAAACTCCAGCCTGCTCCTGGCCCAAGTGGCTCTGCCACATCAGGTGTGAGCCAGGGACACTCACACCTGGGCAAAGACTCTCTAACGGGTGTGCTGCCCCCACAGCGGGTTTGTTAAACTCCTTCCTAATTAACAATGGGTTTGTTAAACTCGTTCCTAAGCACAATGGGTTTGTTAAACTCGTTCCTAAGCACAATGGGTTTATTAAACTCCTTCCTAATTAACAATTAGCTGCTCCCTTTGGAAAAGCAGCACCCCCACCCTGCCTGAGGCTCCTGCTCAGCCCCAAGCTGCCACCAGCACCCTCACCCCAGAGGTGCACAGGACATGTCACAGCATCTCAGTGACATTTGGCCAGTCCCTAACCAAGATTATTTCCCCTTTTAATTATTAATAATCAAGGTTATTTATCCTTTTAGTGTTCAGCCCCGCTGCCACCACCACCCTCACCGAGGGGTGCACAGGTCCCAGATATGATGCAGTGACCCATCTGGAGACAGGACCAGGAAAACAAACTGCAAACCTCACCAAAGCTGCTGCTCTAACACCCATCCCCTTGCAGAATTCCTGCTTTAAGTGTTTTTAACAGCCAAAAAAAAAAAAACCCAAACCAAACCAGCACAGGTAATTCTTGGTTATTAAAGATTCCCAAACCCAATGATCCATTTGGAGATGGCACAGGACCAGAAAAACAAACTCTGCAAACCTCACCACAACTGCTGCTCCACATCCCCTTGGAGAATTCCTGTTTTAACTATTAAATAACCCAAAAACCCCAGCACAGCTTATTTTGGGTTATTAAAGATTCACAGGACCCAAATAATGATAAAAAGTTTAACAAATAAATATGATGCAGTGACCCATTTGGAGACAGGACAGGACCAGGACAACAAACTCTGCAAACCTCACCACAACTGCTGCTCCACATCCCCTTGCAGAATTCCTGTTTTAACTACAAAACAGCCCAAAAAACCCCAGCACAGGTAATTTTGGGTTATTAAAGATTCCCAGCCCCAAATGTGATGCAGTGACCCATTTGGAGACGGGACAGGACCAGGACAACAAACTCTGCAAACCTCACCACAGCTCCTCCTCCAGCTCCCCATCCCCGTGCAGAATTCCTATTTTAACTATTAAATAACCCAAAAAACGCCAGCAAAGGTGATTTTGGGTTATTAAAGATTCCCAGCCCCAAATGTGATGCAGTGACCCATCTGGAGAGAGGCCAGCAAGGCTCTGAGCTGGCACAGGGCTGAGTTTCAGAGCACAGCCAAGCCCCAGGAGTGCAGAGGTTTCACTGAGGGCTTGACTCAAACCTCAGCAGCTGCAGCTGCCAAGCAGGATTTTTATAATTTATTAGAATTATAATCATTATTATCACAATTAATTATTGTGATTGTTGTGTTAATCCCAATTAATATTATACTTGTTATTTAATATTAGTTCTTATAACTTTATTTATTATAATTTTAATAATATTATAAAAATTATTCTATCA
>NW_005054449.1:289455-291857 GCF_000277835.1 Geospiza fortis
TATATATATTATATATAACAATAAATTATTACAAAATTTATTGTCAAAGATTATTACTGTGATCCCACCTAATCACAACTTTAAATTATTTCTATTGACAGGAGCTTGCCCCCAATTCCCTAAATCCAGTTAAAGCCTCACAATCTCATTTACCTCACCCAATATTCCATATTTTACCCCAAAAAGAACAGCAAAACTTCCTGAGTTTCTATTCTGAAACCAGACAAACTTAAAGGTTTTTTCATTTTTATTGGATGCTTCCAACTTTATAGCTAATAATATACAGATATTCAGTTTTTCCACTGTTCCATTCACATCCTCACAGAGTTCAGCCATTCTGTCACATTGAAATAAAATAAAATTAAAAAAAAAAAAAAAGCACAACTGAAATATAATAAATCAAATAAATCCAAAGGCTGGAAAAATACATTATAAATTTATATTCAAGAAACATTCTCTTTATAATTAAAAACCTACTTGTAACAATTAAAGTAGGATTTAAAGAAAAAAACTTGATTTGAATTTTTAAATAGGTGGCTTTTGTGTATAATTTTAATTTTATATGTACAAGCCCAACCAGTATCTCTGCCTACCTGTGACAGAATACCTGAAAAAAAAACCCAAAAAAAGACACTGAAAAGGAGTTTTTAAACAAACAAACAAACAAAAAAAGATCCATATTCATGTTCCAAAATACAGTATAATCAGAACTTGAAACACATGCTCCCCTCATCTGGGTTAAGGCCTAAGAGACAGAGGTGCTTTAATAAAAGCAGACAGTATGAAGAAAAGTCCTTCCACTTTTCTCTTCAAATTCCTGTAACAGCTCATCTATTTCATTTTCCATGTCTTCTGTGTGCTGGATCTGGAAGAGAAAAAAAGTCTGAGCAAGCAAACTCCAAGGGTTTGATGGTTACAAAACTCCAATAATCCCATTTTTTGGCGGTTTGCTGGGAAATCTCACTGGGCAAGATGCACCCAACTGCACTTGACTGAGATTCCCAGCATTGCCAAGTTTCTGATTTTTTGAGATTCCCAAAGGCACAGATATCCTGGTTTTATTGATCACTCCCAAAGGCACAGATATTCTGATTTTACTGAGATTCCCAAAGGCACAGATATTCGGATTTTATTGATCATTCCCAACTGATTAGACATTCTGTTTTTATAGAACAGATTCTGTTTTTATAGAACAGATATCCTGTTTTTATTGATCATTCCCAAAGGCATAGATATTCTGATTTTACTGAGATTCCCAAAGGCACTGATATTCTATTTTTATTGAGATTCCCAAAGGCACAGATATTCTGTTTTTGTAGAACAGATATTCTGTTTTTACTGATCATTCCCAAAGGCACAGATATTCTATTTCCATTCATCATTCCCAAATGATTAGAAATTCTGTTTTTATAGAATAGATTCTGTATTCATAGAACAGATTTCTGGTTTTATTGATCATTCCCAAAGGCACAGATATTCTGATTTTATTGAGAATCCCAATGGCACAGATATTCTGATTTTACTGAGATTCCCAAAGGCACAGATATTCTGATTTTATTGAGAATCCCAATGGCACAGATATTCTGATTTTATTGAGATTCCCAATGGCACAGATATTCTGATTTTACTGAGATTCCCAAATGATCAGACATGTTTTTCAGGTGGATATTACTGTCCACTCTACAGTTGTCCAGTCTCTGAATGGAATGAGGACTTTACTGAGCAGCAGTGAAATCCTGAAGTCTGGGAAACCCCCAAACACAAGGCAGGAGAATGTGGAAATTTGCAATTTGATGTGGATTTTAATGGAACAACTGCAAAATGCAGGAGTTTTCTGGAGCAGGAAGAAAAGGCAATTCATGGCAGCCCCAGGATTGGAGTCAGACTCATCATTCCTGTCTTCATCAGGGAACCCCACAGATACAAGGCAGGAGAATGTGGAAATTTGCATTTTGACGTGCATTTTACAAACAGCTGCAAACGCAGGAGGAGTTTTCTGGAGCAGCAAGCCAAGGGCACGAGTGGCAGCCCCAGGAGGGGTGATTTGCTGTACTCACACACTGGCAGAGCTCACAGATGAGGAAAGCCCCCAGCGTGGCCTCCTCGTGGTTGTCCTGGATGTCCACGTTGATGACGTGCACGGGCTGACACGTCTCCTGCTCCCTGGAGTTTAAATCTGGATAAAACAAAGCACAGCAGCAAAAGTTGGGGTGGAATGGGGTCGTATTTTACATAAAAAAGTAATAAGTAGTAAGTAAAAAAGTTATTAATAATAAGATTTTTAAAAATACATAGATGTTGTCACATTCAAATTTTCCAAAGTATATTTTAGAATTTATTCTATATTTTCTTAATAATAACTTCTATATATTTTATATTATTTCTATATTTTATATTATATA
>NW_005054449.1:292040-309427 GCF_000277835.1 Geospiza fortis
TATTGTCTATATTATATTCTATATAGTGTATATTATATTTTCTATTATATTTTCTATTACATTTTATATTATATTTTATATCATACTTGTATATATTATATAATATATTTTTTATATTATTGTCTTAATAATCCCTTTTATTTCAAAACAACAAGAGGTGGGTTTTGAAAACCTAGGAACTCAGATTTGTGAAATGCTCATGGCAGTTTATTTTCCCTGCTCAAAACAATTTATTGCTCCTCTTACTCTGACAATCTTTAAAGATCGAGAATCTTGTAAGTGAACAAGGATTTTGGGCTTCCTCACCTGGAATGTTTTAACTGCTAATTTTTTAAAAAAAGCACTGGAATATGAATTTTACAGCACATGAAGTATTATAAAAGAGCAGGAACATGGAATTTATAATACATGGAATAATGTAGAAGAGCAAGAACGTGGATTTTACAATACATGAAGTATTGCAGAAGAGCAGGACCATGGATTTTACAGTATATAAAATATTGTAAAAGAGCAGGAACTATTAATACAACTGGCTTCTCAGAATAATGGAACCATGAGGAAGACCTCTTACTTCCTCCTCAAAGAACCCCCTGACCCATCTCAGAGCCCACCAACCCAATTAAAGAGGGAAATTGGGCAGCTCAGCTAATTATAATACACTGTAATTATAATTCAAAGTGGGGCCAGGCAATAATGATGTATCTGAATATGTAAAACCTGTTTGGATAAACACAGAGCAGGAGTTTGTGACTTTTTTACATTTCTTTGGGAGGTCACTCCCCACGTGTCCAGCACTGTAATAATTAACCCCTCTTGCCAGCATTAATTAATTGCTGTCTGTGCTTCACTCCACTGCCCAGGTGTTTAATGGGATAAACTGGTTGGGAATCCTGCAGGGAATGCAGCTCACATTTGTTTTCCCATCAGCTCATCCCCAGTTTGTTCAGTTTTTGAGCTCCATGAGCATTTCCAAACCAAACATGGAGTTTCTATCAATCTCCTTGCTGTGCACACACACTCTGAGGAGCTGCCAGCACCTTTTGGGGACAAGTGCTCACTTCTGTGAATAAACCTCCATCAATAACTGCAGCTCCTGTCCTCACTGCTGTTCCAGCAGTCTGGAGGTTTCCAGATTTTTTCAAGGAAGAGGGAAAAAAAACCCCAAAATTAATTTGATTTATCAGTTCAAGCTCCTTACCTTCTACTACTTGATCATAGACTCTTTCTTCACACGTTAGGATCAAATCAAAAACGTCTTTGCAGTTCTGGAATCTTTCTGGCCGTGGCTTGATTCTCTTATTTCTGTCCAACATGTGTAAAATTCCATTCTGTGTGTATCTGAAGTTGCTCGAGTTAAGTATCTTTACTTGAAGGAAAGTCATGGTTTTGAGCAAATGAGCAGCACAAGGTAAATTATTGATTTCTCTTTAAAATAAAATATTTTGTTCGCAAATCTACAAATCAGTGACCACTCAAGAGATTCCTAAGGTGTGACCCCCATCTTGCAGCTGCTTTTTAGAGCTTTAAAAGGCTCTCAGAATTTTTCTTGGGAAATTATTTTTATATCCATAAATATGTGACCCCTCCAACCTTTTTTTTTTTTTAAGAAATTTTAAGAAATTTAAGAAATATTTTGAAGAAAAAAATTCCTGTTCTGTGAGCAGGATGTCCTACATTCCTCCCAGCCACTGCTCCTCACTCTTCCAAGGCCACCCCGAGATGTTTCAGGGGTTTCAGGCACAAAGCCTCACCTGGAAATGGGAATTTCTGCAACTGAAACTCCAAAGGAAACCAAAGAAACCACAGAATCACATCCCATAAAAATATCCTGAGCTGCATAAATGGGGAGGAATGAAGAAAAACACTGATTTTGTGCCTGTCAGAGCCTCATCACTGTGTGAAAGGAATCTGTGATGCTGCTTGGGAGATAAATTTATGCTGCTGCTGTCACCTTGAGGCTCTGATTTTACATCCTGCAGCCCCTTTTTTCAGGCAGGGTTCTCTAATCCCACTGCTTTCCACCTTTCTGGGATGTGCACTTCCATTGGGAGCACTCCAGCCTTGACTGTCACATAAATTCGCTGGCTGGAGTGAAACCAAACACCCTCTGAAGGGAAAGTTTGAGGGGGAAATTGGGAATATCAGGAAAATTTGGATTGAGAAAGCCTGGAAGGGGATGCAGCTCTGCCTGACTTGAGCACAGCTGTATTTTTAGCCATTTGAGGAGATTATTTTTACAATGTAACAGTAGAGATAACAGCCCGTAATTTCTTGAGATAACAATTCTGAGAATAAAACCATTTCCAGCATTTGTAGCAATTTGTAAGAGGTCATCTGGGCTCATTTCCTTGCTGAAAAGGTGACAGACAGGTATTTCTTTTCAGAAAACACTCCTGCTATTTTTGGAACAAAGGACAAACAATTCCCTGCCTTCCTTTTAGCAGGAGCTCAAATTCTGCTGCCCAGATGCGCACCTGTGTGCTCACAGAGCTCCTGTGCAAGCAAACACCCTCCAAAGCTCCTCAATCCTTCAAGTGTTTAATTTAGATTAAAAATTAAACCCAGCTTTCTACCTGCAAGAGTCTACTACATGTTGGAAATAGATTCAGTTCCTCTGTGTGTCTGCCTCACTGCACTTCAACTCCTTGTAATTTCAATTTTGCACCACTAACTGAGTGCTGGGATGTTTATCACAATTAAATCTTGTCAATTAGCCTGACTTCTGCTGCATTGCTTTTCTCCACATCACTCCCAAGCCTTTTTTACTCTTTTTTCCCAAAAGGTTTCTCCTTATTTTCTTAAGGAATTGTCCTTCACAGCCCAAAGCTCTCACCAGCAGGAACTGCACACCAGCACCCCTGTGAATTTTCCTGGGGTTTGTCATGTTTGGAAAAAAAAAAAAAACCAAAAAAAAAAAACCCACTTGGATGGAGGCATCTCAGACCTCTGGTTATTTGCAGAGCAGGAAAATGACTGCATTTTCAAAATACCATCTCCAAAATATCTGCCATTTCCAAAATATGCCAACATCTGCCTGCTCAGTCGGAAGGGGAGCCCTCCCCGGGCTCTGCACTCCTCATTTCTACATCACTGCAGTTCAAGAGGGGGGGAAAAAATAATCCACAACATCCCACACACTTCTTTGGGTTCTCTTTTTTCCCTTTCTAGGATAAAATGTTGCTGGCATCTGTCCCCTCGCTTTCCTGAGTGAGCCTGGAGACAGAATTACGCAGATTCCCAAACCCACACAAGATTTCTGTTCCCAGCCCAGCTCTCTGCTGCCAACTTACAGCTATTTTTTATTTTTTATTTTTTCCAAGGGTCCATCTGCCTATAAAAGGAGACTGAGAGAAGCAGTGAAGATTTATGGTGCTTTCCTATTTGGTTGCCTGGAATCTTTTTTCACCTGGAAAAAGCCAGGAAGGGGGTGTGCACATTATTGATGTGCAGGGAAGGCTCTGCACATTCTTATTATTCCAAGGAATTTATTATTTATTAAATTTATTATTTATTAAATTAACGATAAGTTTCTTGTTTATTAAATTTATTATTTATTAAATTTATTGTTTATTATTTATTAAATTTATTATTCCAAGGAATAATAAATAATCCAATTTTTTGCTCTTTGGGAGTTCAGGTGAATGCAAATACAACAATTTATGAATGGTTTCCACCACACTGGCAGCTGTTGGGTGATTTAAGTCAGGCTCTGCTTTGCTCCCAACAGATTTTAACTCCACTCTCCCTGTCCTGTGCATCCCTGCTCTTTTCAGGACTGAGTTTTCTCTGATTTTCTGTGCTGTCACATTTTTTAGCCCTGCCACGCTGAGGACACCAGAACTTGCCTACATTTCCCTTCACCTAACTCTTGGCAGAGTAAATCCACCACATTTCTACAGAGTCCAATTCAGATTTCACCTTTAATAGAATAACTGTGCTGAACAGTGGTGAATTTAGGCAGGAAGACTCAGCAGTGCAAAGGTTTGATATAAAAGGGAGATGTTGCAGCAGAAAATTTGGGTTTTTCCAACAAGCACAGCATTGCTGTTCATTCCCATGGCGAATTTCTGTTACTGACTGTGCATTCTCTCCTTTGGGCTCAGGTTATCCCATACTAGTGATGAGGATTTAAAAAAAAAAAAAATAAATGTGTTTAGCTAAATCCTTAAAGCTTTCACTGCTTTTGCTACCCAAATTTAAAATTCCTGTCATGGACACCAGAAATGCCTTTTACCATCCACTGGATGGGTCCCTGCTCCAGATATCTGGGTATCCCTCACCCCTCCAAATTTTATCATTATTTGTCACTGAACCAAAAATCACTTTTAGCCATGAGCACCAAGCTAGAGATGGCCAAGAGATCCAATCCTCTATCCTGTATGATTAAAAAAAAATTATTTTACTGATCCAGGTATTTCCTTTTAACTCCCATGTGAAGCTGAAGCTCACAAGTGATTTGAGCTGGAAGTGTTGGGGTATAGGAATTAATTCTACAGATTAATCTATTCATTATATAAAATTCCCATCCCTTGAAGGTCCAAGGGCAGGCTGGGTGGAGCTCTGGGCATCCTGGTCTATGCCAGCTGTTCCTGCCATAGACAGGGGTGGAATGAGGTAATATTTAAGGTCCCTTCCAACCCAGGCCATTCCTGAAAATATAAAAGCCAATTTATTACACCTAACTGGGCAAATGATATTTGCTAAAATGTACATACCCGTTTTAGGGAAAAAAAAATCTTTAAAGTAATGGCTGGCACCCAAAGCTTCTACATCTTCAAATAAATCTGATTATTTCCTTAAACACTGCATTTCTTCTTTGGGAAAAGCAGGAACAGAGCAGAGTGCTTCTCCCCAGAGCACGAGTCTCTTTTCCATATCATCCTTATTTATTTTTTAGTATCTGCATTATAAACAGAACACCTCGTGGTAAAGTTTGTCTAGGAACTGGGTAATTCCTTAAGTGAAATGTGTGAGGGGGGTGAGGCTGCCCAAGCATCTTCCACCTTCAGAATCAGCTCCTTTCAGAGGGAATGAAAGCCTGGAATGGGCACAGGCACCACAAATTCCACTGTCCAGGCACAGTGGTTATGGCTGCAGTGCCTGCCTTCACTCCACACCCAGGGAACACAATGCCTGCGCTTGGGAATGGAAACTGGGCAGTTTGGAACAAAGCAGAGATTGTGCACAAGTCTTTTGTTGGTTCTTAAATTAATAAAGTCTTAATGCTGAACCATTCTATTGGATTCAAGTGGAAACAGAGCAGAAATGAGGAAAAAAATCCTAATGCAATGCCTGTCCTTTGGAATTGAAACTAGTTTAGAACAAACCAGAGATTGTTCACAAGTCTTTTGTTGGTCCTTAAATTAATAAAGTCTTAATGCTGAACCATTCTACTGGATTGAAATAGAAACAGAACAGAAATTAAAAAAAAAATTCCTAATGTAATGCCTGTCCTTTGGAACGGAACCTGAGCAGTTTGGAACAAACCAGAGATTTGCACAAGTCTTCTGGTGTTCTTTAACTTGATAAAGTCCTAAGCTGAACCATTCTATTGGATTCAAGTGAAAACAGAGCAGGGTGAGGTGGGATATTAAGAAAAAATCCCTAATACAATGCCTGTCCTTTGGAACTGAAACTGCAGTTTAGAGCAAACCAGAGATTGTTCACAAGTCTTTTGCTGGTCTCTGAATTGATAAAATCTTAATGCTGAACCATTTTATTGAATTCAAATGGAAACAGAGCAGGGTGAGATGGGATATTAGGAAAAAATTCCTCCCTGTGAGGGTGGGCAGGCCCTGCACAGGCTGCCCAGAGAAGCTGTGGCTGCCCTGGAGGTGTTCCAGGCCAGGCTGGATGGGGCTTGGAGCAGCCTGGGACAGAGGAAGATGCCCCTGCCATGGCACAGGATGAGCTTTAAGGTCCCTTCCAACCCAAACCAGTGTGGGATTCTAAAACATGCCATCCAAAACGATCAGGAAGATGCTAAGCTGGGCTCCATGACATTTCTGCAGCATTTGTGCCTGCATGAACGAGCTGCAAAAAAACTGCATTGTTTTTCCTAGTGAAGGACAAGCCCCCAGCATTTGTAACCCATGAGCTGCAAGGATAAATCCAATTGCTCCTAGGAGCTAGTCCAAATATAAATTACCACAAATAAATGACCACAAATATAAATAACTACAAATATAAATAACCATGTGCCAGTCTAGCTGAGCCCAAAGCTGAGGGGTCTGTCCTCACACATCAGTGAAGGCAGAAAATACCTCGAGTTTAGCCCTGAGCTCAAGTGCCAGACAAGAATTTCTCAGTGCTGAGCACCTCAAGCTGTATTTGGGGTGAGAATGGACAGCTCCAGCTGCCAGAGGGAAAAGAGAGGGAGTCATGGCCAAGGGCAGGGGCAAAGAGTGGAGAAGGGATGTCACAGATGCACTGCAAGGGTGACAAGATGACTCGAGGATGTGGCACTGGTCTGTGCCATCAAACAGCTGAGCCTGCACCTCATCCAAGTGGAAATTCAAGAGTTTGGTTTGGATTGCTGAGATCCAGAGTGTTTGATCACCTGGCAGTGAGTGACACGGAGATGTCACTGCTGCAGTCACTGCAAGGAGCAGCAGGTGAGGGACAGGGCTCAGGGGTCACACAGCACCTGGGGCTGCTCCCTCAGCTCTGGGAAGCTGTGCCAGGTTCCAGAGAGGAGCAGCAGATGCAGGACTGGGAGGGGAGAAGTGTTTTGAGGAGAAATCTGAGGGAAAGCATGAATGATCCCCTTGCCCAGCAAACAGGGGATGCACCAGCATTTCCAAACTGCCTTTGGTGCTGCCACCCTCATGCTGTGAAACTCAGAATTCCCAGTTACAGCTGAAGGCACCTCAGAGCAAAGCACAAACCCTAAATCGATTAAAAACCATTTAATTGAGCACATTTGGGAAACCTGAGAATACAATCAAGAGACAGTGGGACCACTTGGCTCCAGGAGCCTGCAGAGAATGCAGCACGCTGGGTGAGGTGTGCAGGAAACATTCCTGGCCTGCAATCAACGCCAGTTTAAGGAATTACAGTTGGAATGAAAATGGGAATTGGTTTGGAATAAAGAAAAAAGAAGTATAAGCATCCCTAATGTTGGCACAGAAGTTTTGTGTCCATGGGAGGGAACTTCAAGGCAAGAAGCATCGACTGTCACTTCACTCCCTCCCTCAAACTGGGATGAAAGCGCCAAAGAATGAAATCACTGCAGCTCTAAATGGGTTTTACAAAAATCATCAGCCTCAGACTGGATCCTCCAGTCAGAATTCCTCAGAGCAGGTTTGGGACTCACCTTGGATAAGGAATAAACCTTTCAGAGCACCCAGAAGAGACAGGATGGCAGAGGGTGTTTTATGTTGTTGAAAAGCATTTGCTATTAGATCCGAGTCTGGAGTTTCTGCCATGTCCCACAGCTCAAACAATATTTAAATAATATATATCCAGCTCATATATTTTTAATAATTTGATGTATTTCCTTTTTAATGTGAATGAAGCCAAGATTAAAGGCAGTGTGATCACAAGGCAGATGAAGAAGTGCTGAAAATCTGCTGCCTTTGAAAGGCCCAAGATTTTGTGAAGCATTTTACAACCCTTCATGGAGAAAAAGGGATTGGAACGCAGCCTGTGGCTGGAAGAGAGTTGATTTGCAGAAACGTGCCTCTCAGAAGCCTGTTTAATCCAGTTTAAACATTTCTTTCCACCCTCATCCCCTCTCTCTATTTCTAGGAGCACTGAAGTGCTTTGTAAGACATGGTGAGAAAGAAAATGAGACTTGTACTGCTCTGCTTTTGGAAGAATTTTGCCACTGACACCCAGGCCATGATTTCAACTATTTTTAACTCTTGCAAGGTTAGGCTTAAAAAAAAAGAAGAAAATACCCAAATCTAACAAAAAACAATTAGAAAAAATCCCTCAACAGATGAAACATTTTAAAGTGGCTTCCAGAGACACTGCCCCCCTGGAATGACAGCTCAGGAGAGAAGCTAACAAGTGCTCAGCAGTTCAAAATCCATGAAGAAAAACCAGATGAAAATCAATGTAAGATAAAGACATGCACGAAGAGCTTACCTGAAGCAGAATTTAGGTCAGTTACTCCTCAAGACTGAGCTACACATAAAATATCACATGGGCATCCAACTTCAACAGGAGCTCACAGAGTTACAGCTAGATCCCAGCACCAAGATCAGCAATACTTTTGGGGTTTTTTTTTGACAGAAAAGAATCAATGTCTTCAAGGGAGATGCAGAGTTCTTCTTAATTTCTGGAATTTTCCTCCTAACTGAAGCAGCTTTAGGAACTTCTTCAGGACACGTTTTCCACCCTCCCCTCAATTTTATAACCTCATGGAGCTAAGGAGCTAAAACTGGAATCCTGTCTGAAGTCAGGGAGGACAAATTAAGAGAGGAGGTAAAAAATGTCAGGAGCAGAGTAGGAGGCCAAGATTGTAGGGTAAGTGCAGGCTGCCTAGAAATCCTAATTAAAAATACCCCCCCATCTGTGAAAATCATCTTTAATGTGAGGGTCACAGACACAGCAGTGTGGAGGAAAGGAAAGGAATGAGCCATGGAGTTACTCACATTGCTAAAGAACCCAGGAGCAATTCCTGCAGAATTTTGCCCAAATTTCCACTTGAACAGCTCCTATCCCTGGGCACAACATCAACTGCTGATGAAGATTTAAACTGAGTTTAAATTTAAACTGTTTAGCAAGTTTCACTCTTGACTAGTTTCTGCCTTCACTTGAAGGCAAAGCTCACCAGCAGTTTTTGCTCTATTTTTGTTTCAGCTTTAAGGTCACCACCACAGAATTAGAATTAAGTCCTCAAACCCCTTCAGAAAGTTTTAAGGGGCAAAGTAATGATAAAGACAAATAATCCTAATGTGGAGAAGGCGGGTTACATATGCAAATATAAGGTGGAAGATGAGAACTACAGACCATGGCTGTGCCTCTCTCAAACCAGAAGCAGAATTCTCTATTGTTGCCCTAGAAATAACAGAGGAATGTTTTAAAAAGCAACATTCAGAACATTGTTAAATGGTTTTGGGGCAGTCCTTCACTGGGGCTCAGGGAATTTAAATGCTACATACAAGGTGGTGAATGAGAACTACAGACCATGGCTGTGCCTCCCTAAAATTAGGAGCAGAACTCTCTATTGTTGTCCTAGAAATAACAGAGGAATGTTTTAAAAAGTAACATTCAGAACATTGTCAAATGGTTTTGGGGCAGTCCTCCACTGGGGCTCAGGGAATTGAAATGTTACATTCTAAAAACTCAATGGGAGATGCTGATACTTATTTTAACTCGAAGTTTTAACTGCCACATCTTAAAAGGCTTTGAAGTGCTTCCATTTTAGATCTACTGTAACCACCTACTCAACTGAATCTGTATTCCTGGCTCCATTAATCCCCTATTCCTGTGCTGCTGAAATTCAATATATGCCTTCAAGGTATGAGAGGCTGTGCTCTATATTTCACTAATTAACTGCAATGAAGGTGCTTTTCATCCCTGCAGAGTGGGTTTTTAATTGTTGTTCCCCCTCCTCACAAGTGAACAGCAGAGGTTCAGTGCATCTCTTCTCTCTAACCTTGCTCTCAGTGAGGTCCAGCAGTGCAGCTGCTCGTTTTTGGTTGGAGCTTCCTGAAGCTGGGGTTGTTTATTTGGGCAGAGGATGTTTCCTCACAGCCACAGTGGCACTGAGCAAGGAGAGCACTCAACCCTCAGGTGTCTCCTCACTGGGATACGGGAACAAGCAGAGTGCTGGCAGCAAGACTCAAAATTTCAGAGTACAGATGATGAAAGCAAGGCTGGGAAACACAATAATCAGCTCAATCATATGGAAGCCCCCCTCCTTTTGTACCCCCATCCCAACCACACTCCAAGCCCACAGGTAATTCCCATCCCCTCTCTGAAGTTATGCTCACCCAACAGAACTGAGAGCCCCTGGGACACATAAAAACTATTCCACAAGTCGCTGATGAGAGCAGGTCTGGTTTTGGGTAAAGCCTTTACCCTCAAAACCCACTTCTGGAAATGGAGTTGCTTTCTGTGCTGCCAGTCTTCAGTCTGAAAACCTTAAATTATCTGAGAATCAAAAAAGCAAAGTCACAGAGGTATTTGCTGGTGCCCTATTTCCCTTGCAGTGGCTTTTGTTTAAAGCTCCTTTATCCTGAGAAAAGGTTTAACTGTTACACTGCAAATATATTTGGGGAACACAGCAAGGCATGGAGCAGAACCACAGTGGTGACTCCAAATCATGCTGAGAGGGGGGAACAGGTTGACTTCCTGTTGTTTTGGTTTTTTCTTAAGTACTGCCACATTCAGCACAGCAGCAGTGAAGAATTCAAAAAGGAAATCTCAAGTCGTTGGTGCTTGTTAAAATTCATTCTCAGTTCAAGGGATTTTCTTTTAAGCAGTTCTTTTAATCAGGATATGGATATGGCATACCTCATTAAGATGGGCTTGCAAGGTTTTCCTTTTCTCTATAGGCAGAGGGATTAAAAAAAATCAAATAAACCAGCACATCACATGTGATATATTAAGACCACATCCTACATTTTGAACTTTTAAAAAAAAGGATCCTTGTTGAAAAAACATCTAGAATGAGTTCCCCAAGTTTTGTTTGTGGGTTTTCTTATCAAAAAGAATCAACTTTAAAGACAGGTACTTAAAACAATGCAGCTGGGACATTTTTAGTAGTGTGCCTAACCCTGACCACCTTTGCTTTCCAGGATTAAATGTCACTGGGCCCTCCTCTGTCCATTCTTTATAATCAACTACAGAGTTATTTTTCCTCGGTGCACAGAGCAAATCACATATCACAAAATCCTCAGTGAGAAGGGTGAGCTCTTTAATGAAAGGCATCCTCTCTCCCAGAGAAAGTATTCTGTAAGCCTTACCTGGCAGTTTGTCTGAGCTAAATACAACATTAAAGTCGAGGTGGTCGCTCTTCCCAAATCCAAACTCAGGACAGTCTTTGCACTGAGAAGGATCCACAGTGCAGGGGAGGCAATGGACAATCTGAGGGTACTGATGTGTTCATTCAAGAGCTAAACATGGTAACACACTACAAAAGAGCATTTGGGATGTGTGTAACAATTTACAAGGGAGCATTAGAGGCCCACTGTTAAAAAAAAAAAACCTCCTATAAACTTAAAATCATTTAAAGTTCGCCAGCCAAGCAACTCTAAGAGATTCTTAATGCCAAATAATGAATTACACCTTTCAAGGATGAACCACACTGGATTTTTTAAAGAGGCCATGCCACAGGGATACAGTTCTTTGTCTTTCCTAAGCAGATCATTGTACATCTGATCATATGTTGTTTTGAAGTCATAAACATTTGGCTTGTCCGGGGCTGGTCCTGGCAGTTTCACGTGAGTCCCTGTGCCAAAGGATCGGACGCTGAATCCTCGTTTGCTGAAAGACACAAGGAAGGGGGAGGAGACAATTAGACTGCATGGACTTGGAAATTAAAGTGCTGAAGAACATTAAAATGAATTTTAAAAACACCTCTCAGCCAGGAGCAGTTGAACAACCAAACTGCCTGAAGTTCCCAATGTGTATTTTCCTTGCAGTCACAATCTACACTCACACAGCATTTCAAGGGAAGCACCTCTATTTGACAGGAATTTTCTTACAATTATGGTACAGAGCTATTTGGAAATGTCATTTGTGCTTTCCTTTTGTGCTCTCCTTTTATGTTTTCCTTTTGCATCCTGGATTTGCACCAAAGCCCTTCTGTATTCATGACAACACAGCCGAAGATGGTTTTCTCTTGATACAAATGAGTAACTGTACTGCTGATCAATACTTAAGTGTCCTGCTGAGACTCCTGGCCTGACTGAATTATTCTTCTCACTTTGTTGCCCAAAGTGTAATTTAATTAGCCCAGGACAAACATTTGTGTGCCTGAAAACCACACAGTGCAATTACCTTTACATGAGTGGGGCAGATGTTTTGCTGGCTGCTCTCTAAAACTCTTGGCTAAACCCGGAATTACTTCATTCCATTCTTATGAACAACTACTACAGTTTAAAAAGAGGCAGGAACCTGCTTGTCTTTAGGAGTAATGCCAAAATGTTCTTGCTGATTAACTGAGATACTCAAAACTCAACGCTTCCCTCAGTAGTATTTAAAAAATACAGCAATCTATGGAATAATGGGACAAAAAAGAGATTTTCTGATGGTGTAAAGGACAAAGTGACATGGTAAAATAGTGTCGCTATTTAAAGTATTTAAAAAATAGTACTATATTAAGTATATAAAAATATAAAGTATTTTAAAAAGAGAGTATTTAAAAAATACAGCAATCTGTGGAATAATGGGACAAAAACGAGATTTTCTAGTGGTCGAAAGACAAAGTTACATGGCAAATTAGTGTTGCTATCACCATTTGGGTCTGTAATGACAACATAACTAAAAACAGCAAGACCAGGAGTTGATCTATTTCTTTAAGGACTCACACTTTCAGCTTGAATGATTTTAGCAGAGACTGAATGGAGTGAACAATGTTGAAACAAAAATCAAGTGAACACCCCCACACCCCCAGAAATAACCCCAAATCTGCAGTGCTCTCCTCTGAGGGGAGTGAGCAGAACTGGGAGCCAGTACAAGAGCTGGCCCCAGGCTCCCTGGTCTGCACATCCAGGGAAATTCAGCAGAAAACACCAACCCCAAATTGTCTGTTTGCCTTCAAAGGCGTCCCCAAAGTGACCCCAAATGCTTCTGGGCAGAGACTGTGATCACCTCCTGCCCCAGCCTCAAACACAGCTCTGAAACCACCAACACTTATTTCCCTCAGCTCCTCCTACAGGAACACAGCCTCTCCTTTCCCTTTTCTTGTTTCCCCACACTTTTTTCCTCCAGCAACTATTTATAGGCGCCTATTTCTGTAAACAGACCAGAAACATGAGGATTTTTTTGCTTCTTTCTGCAGGACTGGTGACTGAGAACGGATACAAGTGGAAAAAAAGTGCAATTTTTTGTCCCTCCCAGCCCTCCATCACATGTAACTGGTGCAGTTATGAGTCACTGTTCATTTATTTTCCCTGCAATACTTGAAGATTCAAGTTTTGATTCTGCTACTTCTACTGGATGTGGAGAGAGTCATAATATGTACAGAAGAAATTGCAGTGCTAAAAAATTCATGTTTCAATTTGGTCTTTTCTTCTATGGTTTCATTTTCTTTCTCTTTGGAACAGGATAACACACATTAAAACCTCCACCTCTAATTGCTGTAGATGTCCCTGAAGTTTGCATGATCTCATATAAAACAAATCTGAAATCTTTGACGTTCAACACATCAAAAAGTTGTGCCTCCAAGGCCCATGACCCATTTAATGACCCATTCCTTGAATAGCTGGAATATGAGTTCCTCACATGGAATTTCATGTTTTGTACCTTGGTGAGTGGCAGTGGCAGTTTTTACACAATTTATGCCCCAGGTACAATAAAATATTCTAAAAACATTTCTTGCAACAACTGGGGCACAGGAGAGGAAAAATGCCTGCAGAGAGCCATTAGTCAGGAGCTTTTATTAAATATTATTCTTTTATTAAATAGTTGGACACATCCAGTGTAGTGAATCATCAGGTGTTTGTGGAAATGAAAAATGTAAAAATGAACAATTCCTACATGACAATGGGTTGGTTTTGACCTGGTAAAACGACCCAGAAGATGGCAAAAAAATGAGCTTTGGCACAAAAAGTGAAGAGTAAGGCAGACTAACAGATTATCTTCTGAAAATGTGGAGCTTAAACTTTAACAGGCTAATAATGACCTTATTTCAGGGAGTTGTTTCTATTAATACTACTAAGGCTGATGTGGATAAACTCCAATTTAAGGACAGAGTGAGTCAGTGCCCAGATCTCACCCCTCAGTCCACAGGGTCACTCAAGAGCCCCTGAGCACCTCCCCTAAAGGATCTCAAGAGTTCACTGAAAATAATTCTGAAATCAAAAACCAACCTGGACTGCACTGACTGGGACCACTGGAAATAATTATAATAATTTGTGCAGCTTGAGCCATCAACTTCTGTCCACACCTTTCTTTTATTTCACTGTTATTTGGGGATCTCACACATTCTTATTAAATAGAATTTAATTAAATCTTCTTTTCAGTTGATTGTATGTTCCTTTCCAATGGCTGTAGGAAATATTGCTAAATATTAAAGTAAATGTTATAAATCCTGCAGTGCCACTGCACTCAGAGTGGTGAAGGAGCTCAGGGCACAAATTATTAATTTTACCACATTCCTTTCCACAAGAGGTAGCAGGAAAATAACCAGCAACCTTTGTAGGTTACTTAAAAAATACCTTATGCCACCAATCAATATAAAAAAACATCCCCCAAAACAAGCCCACACTGCTAATAGCAGGACTAAAGCACTGTTAACTCACTTTGAATACTAACAACTTGTAATTTGCATTATCACTACTAAGCTGCCAAATAAAGTGTGCTTTAAAATAAAAATGTGAAAATGTCTCCTTCTGGGGGGGGATGGGGGTATTAATTTGGGATTTCTTAAATTAGGCAATACAGATGTCAATACCTCCCTGCATTTTGGGGCTGACAGGAGAGAAGCTGTGAGTACCAACTTCTGGCAACAGCACAGGTGCAATTTAAGTTCTCTTACACCTCAATGTTGAACTACAGGTCAACACCAATATGAAAAGGAAATTTTTGGAACAGAGGTTGCAATATTTGAATTTCCCTGCCACTAAGATTTCATGTTCATACTCTTTAATTTCCTGAAGGTTAGTTTTCTACAACAAGGAATATGTGGCAGAAGTGTGTATCAGCATCTTAGAACTTTTTATTGCCGGTAAGTGACACAGAGAACTTGAACTCAGTAACTTCCTTCCAAAGCCATCAGGGCACTACAAAGCAAACAGAAATGTGGAAGTTGCTGCATAAAAAAGTTTGGCTGTAAGAGATTTACCCTTCTGCCTTCCTCCTCTGAGGGAGAGCCATGGCCTGAGTCTGCATGCTCTATGACAAAATATAAAATAAAAGATAAAATCATCTATAGAATATGCTGGTTTTGGCTGCGGTAGAGTTAATTTTTGCCCCAGCAGCTGCGGTGTGGATTCGTGTTTGCAACAGGGGATGTTTTTGTTATTGCTGTGCAGGGCTCACAGAGCAGCCAGGCCAGCTCTGCTTCTCACCTCACCCCACCCCAGCAGAGCCGGCAAAATCAAATAACACACGGTGAGTAAAACCTGACCCAGGGCGGGGTTAAACACAGCCTGCTGACAGCTTTAAGGAGGGCCCGTGGCTTTCTGACAGCTCTTCCTGCTCCCTTGGCTTCCTCCGCCCTGTGCTGATGGCTCTGACTCTATCAACAAACTCCAGACAGCCCTTCAGGCTGAATTCTGCTGGAAAACTGGAACAAAGTGTTTAAAACTTGGTTAATTACAAAATACGCAAGCACAGGCTGAATGCTGGACCCCAGACTTTGTTTTCCAGCAGCACAAAGAATTTGCTATGTTTAAAGTCTTGTCATCCACTAACAAAATAGCTTAAAATTTCGGAATTCCTCAGCTTCTTCTGCTGGAAAATTGGAACAAAGTGTTTAAAACGTGGCTAATTACAAAATACGCAAGCACAGGCTGAATGCTGGACCCCAGACTTTGTTTTCGCTAATGACACAGAATATGTCTTGTTTGAAGTCTTGTTCATCCACTAACAAAATACCTTAAAGCTTTGAAATTTTGTAATTTTCCAGCTTCTTCTGCTGGGAAATTGGAACAAAGTGTTTAAAACGTGGCTAATTACAAAATACGCAAGCACACGCTGAATGCTGGACCCCAGACTTTGTTTTCCAGCAGCACAAAGAATTTGTGTCTTTGAAAGTCTTGTCACCCACTAACAAAATACCTTAAAATTTCGTAATTCTTCAGCTTCTTCCTCTTTTAATCATGTGTTCTTTCCAACTGCATTGCAACACACTGCCCTGAAGGGGTGAGGCAGCCTGGCTTGGAGCCAATACAGACATTTCCCTCAAGTTTACAGCAAATGGGCTGTTATTTCCTTTGCTTTGCCATTTGTGCTACTGCTGCTTTAACTACAAAAGGCGTAAATAAAATGAAACGTTTTCTAAATACCGTTTTGTTACTTTTAAATTCAAATCTTGAGGGAGCACAGACTTTTAAAAACCACCCCTGCCACGTTTGGCAAACATCCGTCACACCGGAAGTGATTTATTTCTGCAAAAACACGGGGGAAGGAAAAGGCCAGACATCAGAAGTAAATTTAACTTTGTCCTCCACACTCAGCTTTCAATTCCAGCGTTATTAGAGGAAAAACAATGTCCTGTTTTCACAGATAACATTCGATGCCAAGGGTGAGCGTGAAGTGCATGAAATGCTGTCACAGTAAGATGGCTGCCACACCAAATGCTTCTATTATTTATTCCTTCCAAAGCTTTTATTTTTATTTACATGTAGCACACAGCTTACACACAGTTGTTTTGCTCATTATGCCATCAACGTGTATTTCTAGTGTGAATGTTTCTTTGCATAACTTTAATAATAAACATCCTTATCACGTTCCTGCAGTGCAAAGGGAAGATTTAGGGACACGATTTCAGGCAGATCAGGTCTCTCCCGTCCATCTGTCTGTCCCAAGCCTCCCATCTCACCTCCGCAGCCAAACTGAGAGCAATGGGAGTCCCTAAACAGATTAACATTCATAATCTCAAAGACATTTAGCACTCTGAACCGAATGTTCTGGTTCTCCTGTGTGAGGAAAGGGCTCCCTTTCAGGGCTCAGTTTTCACAGAGTGTTAAAGGGTGGAAATGGACCTTAAAACCCAACCCATGGGCAGGGACACTTTCCACCATCCCAGGATGCTCCAAGCCCCATCTAACCTTGCCTTGGACACTGCCAGAGATGGGACAGCCACAATCTCCCTGGGCCAGCATCTCACCACACTAAAAAAAAATTATTCCTAACATCTAACCTAAATTTCCCCTCTTTCACTCTGTACCTATTACACCTTGGCCTATCACTCCAGCTCTTGATGAAGAGTCCCTATCCAGCTTCCCTGTGGGGCCTTTACAGATAGACCAAGGGAAAAAAAAGAAAGAAAAAAAAAAACCAACACAAAAACCAGGAAAAAAGGGAACATTTAAGTTTCCACACGGCGAGACACAGGCCCTGCCCCACCCAAGTGCCCGGCCCGTGTTTCCAGCACTGGGGCCACAGCTCCGTCAGGGAGGGCCGGGACTCCACCGCGGCCTGGAGCGGGGCGCGGAGGAGACGAGATAAAAACGGGTAAAAGGCGGATAAAAAGGGGGTGAAAAGGGCATACAAACAGGATGGCAGCGAGGTGAAAAGCGGGTACAAGCGGGATGAAGGCAGAG
>NW_005054449.1:309826-314251 GCF_000277835.1 Geospiza fortis
GGAGGGTGCTGGGCGAGGGTGAGCGGAGCGCGAACTGCTGGCGAGCTGTGGGAAGCCTCGGGCGCAGCGTGGAGGGAGAGGGTTGTGCCGCCTCACCCCCGAGGGCGATAAATAAATATTAAAAAAATTATATTTTTGTAGATGTGATATCGATAGATAGATAATGATATATTTATAAGGTATTGGTGCTCAGAGGAGGAGGAGCGTGAGGGTTTGTTCAGCCTGGAGGGGGCTGGCCTCATTAAAATGTACAACTTCGTGAAGAGGAGGGACAGGCACTGATATCTGTGGGGACCAGGGATGGGACCGTGGGAATGGCTGAAGCTGTATCAGGAGAGGTTTACGTTGGATTTTGGGAAATGTTTTTCCCCCAGAGGGTTCTGGCTCCTCAGGGAATGGTCCCAGCCCCAAGAGCTCCAGGAGGGTTTGGACAATGCCCTCAGGGATGCACAGGGTGGGATTTTGGGGTGTCTGGGCAGGGTGAGGGGCTTGGACTCTGATCCTTGTGGGTCTCCTCCAGCTCAGGGTGTTCCATGGCTGTAAAGCTTCTCCTTCACCTCATCCAGGGTAGGGAACGGGGCTGGCGAAGTGTTTGGAGCCCCAGAGGAGGCTGAGGGAGCTGGGAAGGGGCTCAGCCTGGAGAAAAGGAGGCTCAGGGGGGACCCTGTGGTTCTGCAGAACTCCTGACAGGAGGGGACAGCCGAGGGGGATCGGGATTTCTGACATGAGGGGATTGGGATTTCTGACATGAGGGGATCGGGATTTCTGACATGAGGGGACAGCCAGAGGGGATCGGGATTTCTGACATGAGGGGACAGCCAGAGGGGATCGGGATTTCTGACATGAGGGGACAGCCAAGGGGGATCAGGATTTCTGACATGAGGGCATTGAGATTTCTGACATGAGGGGATCGGGATTTCTGACATGAGGGGGCAGCCAAGGGGCATCAGGATTTCTGACAGGAGGGGATTGGGATTTCTGACATGAGGGGACAGCCAGAGGAGATCGGGATTTCTCCCAGGAAACAGGGACAGGAGGAGAGGGAACAGCCTCAGTTGTACCAGGAGAGGTTTAAGGTTGAACATTAAGAAGATTTCATCGCATAAAGAGCGATGAGGCCTCCAGCGCTCTCACCACCCAGCAGCCATTCTGCGCCAACGCCTGAATCCCGCTGCCTCTCCGGGTTGTGGGATTAAAAAAAAAACCACCAGGAAAGCGGGTTTTTAGGACAAATTTCGCTCAGTTTGGCACTAGATGGCAGCCGAATGCCGCGGCAGGGCTGGGAGGACGCCGGGGGAATGGTTTGGATGCAGGATTGAGTCATCCCGAGGAGGAGAATTGGGCTGGACACCCTGGATGAGCCCTGTGCCCAGGGGGATCCGCAGGGAACAGAACACTGCCAACACTGTTAGGATTAAACATGGAATTCTGCATCCCAGGAAGAAACGCTGGTGCTTTTACTGCAAACGGCACAAATTAGAACGCCAAAACTAGGAGTTATTTATGTTATTTACTCAAATATTTCACCAGACTGGTGAAATACGCTGGTTTCACCATTGTTTTCTCACATCCAGGTCAAAATTATGATGGCACTCCTTGCTCAGCCCAGCTCAATCCCATTTTTCTCTGAGGCTTTTGTCATCTTTTCCCTTTTTCCACTTTCGTCTCCTTGCACCATTACAATGGCAGGAGGAGGTAATGGAGCAGGAGAAATACAGGAGATAAACCAGGACATCAAAGGAACAAATCTATTCCCCAGCCCAGCTGAACTTCACTAGTGAGGCAGGACTCTCTCAGTGCTTCCTAAAAATATTTTCTGCTCTCGCATTGATATTTTTTTCCCTTTGTGCTTTCTGAAGATTTTTCCCCCATTATCACCACAGCACTTCCAGCAGAGCTTTTTCCTGCTCCCACCGCCACCATTCTCCTCCATGTAAAACCTCTCCCTCTCTTTTGTATTTTCCTGATCCATTAGGGTTATACCATTATTATTATTATTATTATTATTTAGGGTATCCATTATTACCTGCAGAGGTGTCTTACTGAAGACAGTCACGTTCCAAACTGTAAATTAAATTTCCATTTCCTCAGACTTACTTAGTGTTGCCACCTGAACTACCCAGTTATCTATAATCCAAACCTCTAGTAAATAAAATGGAGTATTCAGAGAATAAATCTCTTATTTTCCCATTAATGCTGTCATAATTTTACAGTAGGCAATGGAATATTATTATGACCAGTTTGGGCAGACTCACTTTGAGTCAAGCAAGATCTTGAACCTTTAAATATTTATGGAATTTTCATTTCTTTTCATCATCCTCTTAATTTATTAAGTTCAATGCCAAGGTGGTACAAGGCTCGTTGTTTATACAGCTGGTTTTCACATCTGGCAATTCATGACAAGATGAGGAACAGAACAGTGACATTGCTTGACAAAAGGTGACAGAAATGTACAAAATCAGTGACACTCCAGTGCTCCTGTGCTGAACTGGCTACAGCAAGAAAAAAAACCCTGAAACCTTTAAAAGACCAACATTTGTCTTAATGTTCTTCAAAATTGCCTTTTCTTCCAGCAGTCCATCTCCTTAGGGATAAAAACCCAAAAATGAGGCATCAGTGAGGTGCTTAAATCCAGCAAGGTAATAAACACAGAGCAGCTCAGTGGAGTCAGCTGCAGGTGAGAATGAAACACGGCAGGAGTAACAAACAAAGGAAAAGCTGGTGATGAAATGCACACCTTCAGCTCCTCAGCCACTCCCAAGTTCTTGAAGAGGGGATTATGTTCAGTACAAATACTGGGTGTTATTAAGGATTCCACACATTTCCTAATATTTACCCTCTACCACAAACTACTTTCACAAAGAAAAGCAAACAGGTCTCTCACCAGTGCTAAACATTTACACAAACAGATCACACTGAACCTGACAGTCTCTTTACAGAAGAGCCTTCCCCTACTTTTTTATTTTTTGCTTTAAGTGCACAGTTCCTAAGTGATAATAAATTAATTTTTTTTGTCTTACAGCAGTCAACTACATACAAACAACACGTACTAAAAACTACCTCACTAAATACCTCTCTGAAGGTAACTACTTTGTTTATATATTAAATTTCAAGTAATGCTCAGCCCAAGTTGGTTGTTCGTTTTTTTTTTAAAGAAAACAATCAGACAAACCAACAACCACTAATTCCAGAGACAAGAACACGAGGGAGACACACTTAAAACTACAAGGACTACAGGAACAGCTACACCAAGAGAAATGGGACAAATTCTCAGCACTAAGGCACAATAGAATCAGTACTAGAGTATGGCTAAAACCTTACTTCACTACAGCATCAAGTGAGGAGTTACCAGGGAGTGTTCCTACGCTCAAAACACTCGGCTACAACATCAGTGAGTTCTGTGGTCAAGAAGCTTCTACCTTAGTGCAGCTGCTTTGCTAAAGGAGGGGATTTCAGGGGGCAAAGGGGTGCTCACTTCTTATAATTAAGGGTTGGTTCCTACTTGCTCAACGAAATGGAGTTTTCTTATTCAATTTATCCCTTTACCTGCACTCTTTGTGAAACTGCAACGCGATTCTGATGGGAGAAAAGCAGGTGTTGGATGTTGATGGTCGGAAACCCTCGACCAGAAAACCCCCGTGGTTTTGGACAGTGGCCCCAAAATTTGTGACCACCACAAAGCCTGACACAAAACCCACCTAAACCACGAAATTAAGTGGGCTTTGGATCAAACACACCCTTAGCTATGGCGTTTGTGGTCCCACCAGTCAGTCCTCCTGAACTTTAAACAACTTCACCCCACATGAAAAAAATCAAGCACGGCTCTAAGACCAAGAGGTTTTAGGCTTAAAATAAAGGCGTTCTGGAGAGTCTTTTCAAACAGGCCCTCGGTAAGATCAGCCGCTTGCCCTTAAAAACAGACGATTTCTGGCACTTGGGGACCTCTGCTATTGTTTTTTGATCCGCTGAGATGCCAAGAGTTCACCACGAACGGCTCTGGCCGAGAAGCCACCCCAGGAGGAAGGAGAGCTCCGAGCCCCGCTGGAAACGCGCATCCTGCAAATTTGGGCACAGCGCTGCCAGAACAGTCTGGAAAACCTCTTCCCTCGCCGGAGAGCGCCGGGCGCCGCACCATCATCATCATCATCACCTTCATCACCATCCCCTCCCGCACTACGCGCGGCGCGCAGCGGCCGCCGCGTGCCCTCCGCGGGCGAGCGCGGGGCTCATGAGGTTCTCGGTGATGTAGGCCACGAGCAGGCAGATGAAGACGAGCATCACGCAGATGGATCCCCCCACGGCCGTCATGGCCACCACGATGTCGCGCATGGCCGCGGGCTCCACGCGGAACTCCACGCACTGCGCGGGCGGCGCGGGGCGCGGCGGGGCGAAGCGCGGCTGCAGGCACAGGCGGTAGCGCACGCT
>NW_005054449.1:314786-321287 GCF_000277835.1 Geospiza fortis
AGACCCCGCAAGGGTCAGCACAAGGGGATGCTGAGACCCCGCAGGGATGGGCACGGGGGATGCTGAGACCCCGCAAGGACCCGCACGGAGGATGCTGATATCCCACATGGGGGGGATGCTGAGACCCCACAAGGGTCCGTAGAGGGATGCTCAGACCCCAGGTGCGGGCGCAGGGGATGCTGAGACCCCTTTAGGGTCGGCACAAGGGGATGCTCAGACCCCACAAGGGTTGGCACAGGGATGCTCAGACCCCCCCAGGTATCAGTACAGGGATGCCCAGACCCCGCAAACGTTGGCACTGGGGATGTGCAGCCCCCACCGTGCCTCCCCCGGGCTCTGCTGTGCCCACCGAGGTCGCGTCCCCCAGGGCTTGGGGGGCTGCTCAGTCCTGTCTTGGTCGAGTTGCAGATTTCATTTCAAACCAAAAAAAGAAAAAAAATTTTTTTAATTTGTCCGTGGTTTTGATCTGGCTTTACATAGCATCCTATTGTAATTTTTATAGCAGAACATAACCATTTGTCTATATTTAACCTGTAAAATACAATAATTCTCACATTACATGGATAAAACCCCCCAAAAATGAGCCTGGGGATGGCCGGGAGGTGCCTCTGTGCCCGGGGGCTGACACCAGCAGGGCTGGGGAAGGTGACAGAGCTCCCCTTCAGCTGATGCAAACCTTGTTCGAAGAAACGGAGCTCACACGGATTTGATTTGATTTTTAACACGGTGATAACCGCACACCCAGGCTGCTTCAACCTCTTGGCTTTGGGAATTTAAATAAACTCGGCAGGGATGTACTTTAGACCTTCCCAGGAGGTCAGCTGAGAGCAGGGATAGCTCTGGGTCTTAGTGCACGCCTTGAGACAGAAGGAACGAGGATATTCCTCTTCCTGCCTTGTCCCAAATTCCTCCTCCTGCCTTCCCCAAATTCCTCCTCTTGCCTTCCCCAAATTCCTCCTCCCGCCTTCCCCCGAATTCCTCCTCCTGCCTTCCCCAAAGTCCTCCTCTTGCCTTCCCCAAATTCCTCCTCCTGCCTTCCCCAAAGTCCTCCTCTTGCCTTCCCCAAATTCCTCCTCCTGCCTTCCCCAAATTCTTCTTCCTGCCTTCCCCCAAATTGATGTTCTCTGAAGGACCTTGAGAGAGGTACATGAGAGTATTGACTTGTCTAAATGGGGAAAGAAAAGAGCTCTAATGAAAGAAAAATAAAAATAAAGGATTAAACAATGGTTGGAGATCCTTTGAGCTGTTAAATTGGTAAAAGTTGCTTTAAGTCCTTTTCTGAGTAGCAGGGGGAAAAAAAGCAACATTTCTTTTTGGTTTTGATCAGGTTTTACATAAAGCTGTGTTCCAGATTTTATAGCAAAACATAGGCATTTGTCTATATTTAACTTGTAAAACAGAATAATTAACATATATTTTGTTAAAAGCCTCAGCAATGTGCCTGAACACGTTGCTGCAGTTCTTCACTGTGTTACCTATTTAGAAACACATTGCAGTTTCCTGTGTATGTTTCCTTTAAAAACAACATTTGAATTATGTAACTTGAAAATACAACAAAAATAAGATCCCGAGGCCTATTTTTATTTCACAGCCTGAACAAAACCAAACCCAAATCATGTCTGGAAGGTGATGCTCGCATATACACAAAGTATAATTTGCAGCAGTGTGGAATTTGTTTAAATAATTTTGCTTTCTGATGCATCGAACATGAACATTCTGACATCAGGACACCTCTTCCTATTGGAAATACTGGATTTTTCAAGTGTATGTTTCCTGAGGAAATCTTTAATTTACCAATATCAAGTATTTCAAGTTATTTCTACATCTAATTTTTCACCAGATTTAATGGGGGTGTCTGCCAGCCTATGGAAAATTGCCAGGAATCTCTTTCGATACCAAGAGGGATCAATAAAAAAATAGGATCAGCATAGAAAAGGATGCTGAAGGTGCAGTTATGGCTTGGAGAACACTCGGATACTGGAGCAGGGAGAGGTGCTGTGCTGCTGAAGGCACTTCTTGGCAAATTTACGTGTGGAATTCAGCCAGGATGCAAAAACTGGAGCTCTGACAGCCCTTCCTGAGCAATGTGAGCGTGTTCAGCGAGTGGCTGGAGCCAAACCAAGCAAGGTTTTCCTCCTTCAAACTTTGTGTCCTTCTCCTGACAGCGGTGATTGTTCCCAGAGCTGTCATTGCCATGTCCAGGGAGGAGATCTGGCACCAACCTCTGTGGCTGCTTGTGATGGACAACAACTTGTGATGGACAACTGGTAATCAATGACTTGTGATCAACAATTTGTGATCAACAACTTGTGATGATCAACTTGTGGGGAACAACGCGATAAACAACTTGTGATGGACAACTTGTGATGGACAACTTGTGATGAACAACTTGTGATCAACAACTTGTCATGAAGAACTTGTGATGATCAACTTGTGATGGACAACTTGTGAGGAACAACTTGTGATCAACAACTTGTGATCAACAACTTGTGAGGAAAAACTTGTGGGGAACAACGTGATGAACAACTTGTGAGGAGCACCTTGTGGTGAACAATTTGTGATTAACAACTTGTGATGAACAACGGGAACAACATGATGAACAACTTGTGAGGAACACCTTGTGATTAACAACTTGTGATGAACAACCTATGAGGAACAACTTGTGATCAACACCTTGTGGGGAACAACTTGTGAGGAACAACTTGTGATGATCAACTTGTGATGGACAACTTGTGAGGAACAACTTGTGATCAACACCTTGTGATCAACAACCTCTGATGAACAACTTGTTATGAACAACTTGTGATGAACTCACCCTGAGTTCTGCTGGGAGATCCAAAGGTCTGGAGTGTGCTGCAGGGAAGGAAAATGGTTGGCCCAGCAGTGAAGGCCCTGAACCCATCAAAAAAATGTATAACACTCGAGGTTAACGAAACCTTCTGCACTTTTTTTGGCCTTGCACTGTGGCTGAGCAAAAGCCCAATTATTTATGCTGAGCCAAGCAGGCCCCTGTGCTTTGGCTTGGTCAGCCTGGCTGTGCTGGCTCCCTGGGAATCCTTTTTTTCATTGTTTGCTCTCTTATCAATCCATCTGTTTCCTGAGACTTGTTCTGTGCAGTAAAACCCAGCCTGGGCTTTTTCATGGCACAGCTTCATCATTCTGCTGCTCAGGTCAAAGCCTGCAATGTGTCCAAGCTGAGAAGCCCCAGCAGGAGCCCAGATTGCTTCAGACCCTCCAGCCAGACCCAGCACCACAGGGTTTGGCTTTTCTGCTTCTCCTCCACTGGATTAATTGTCTCTTCTCAAGGAAACACTGAAATAGTATCAGAACTCGCTGTGGGCCAGGCAATGAAGCACTGACAACCTCCAGCTCACAATTCATGCAGCACTCTGCTAATTTTAGTCTCGGATATGGCCAGGGCAGACAGTCCCCAGGGCAGAGATGCTTGCTCTCAGCTGAGGGCAGCACATGACATATGGTTCCTAAAGCATCCTCCAAGCTGGGAGCTTTGCATTCAGTTGAGTTGCTACACTTCCCTCCGAGTCATAACTTTGAGGATTACTCACCCTAGACATGCAAACGCAGAGAATCTGCCTCCTAATTTAGATTTTCCTGCAGCCTGAATCCATGAGCAGCTTCACCCCCATTGGGCTTCTATTTCCAGTGCTTGATTCACTTCCAGTCAGGGCTGAACCTCCCAGAGCTGAGCTGAACACAGCTGGGCTGCTGGAACCCTGGCTGCTGAGAATTTTAAACTTTCTGTTTAAAATGAAAACTTTCTGTGCTGACAGGCACAGAAAACTGCATTTGACCTGAGGCTGTGGAGAAGAGTTCCAAAATGGAATGATGGAACTGGGATTGTGGGCGTGGAGTTGGTTAGAAGTGGAAAACTTAAGAGTTTGGGGATCGCAGGGTGGAAAACTTAAGAGTTTGGGGTTTTAGAATATAGAAATAAATATGAAGCAAGATGGAGGTTTTAGGGTGGAGGTAGGTTGTTCTTTTTTACCTTCTTCTCCATGGGCTTGGGTGGTTTTGTGTAACTGGACAGAAAAATTCACATTGAGGATTTCGAGGGATCAGTTACTGGGTTAAAAGGGGAAATAATTTAGGTGTCATTTCTTAATTGGATAGTTAATCCTTAAAATGCCTTGTAACAAGAGATAGCTGGGCATTTTGTGCATCTTGAACCCCACCAGGGTTTGGTAGTGAGCTCCTTACTGGGCTCTATGAGCAGCTCTGGCTCTTGGCTAAAAGATAATTTCCTAAAATTTTCTCTTTCCTTATTCTGCTCTATTCTATGCCAGAGTTGGACTTGCACAGCTGATTGTACTGGTAAGAAACACAAGCAGAATGAAAACAAAGAACCAAAAAGTCCTATGAAATGTAAATTTCAAGCTCTATTACAACCAGTGGAAGAAGAAAAAAAAAATAATCAATGCTGTCAGAATGAAAAAGGCTGAGCTTGTTGGGAAATAAATATTGTTTTCCCCAGTGCCTAAAAGTGCTTGCAAAATATGCCACAAACAAGGGATTAAAAAGAGCTCAGCTAATCCAAATAGAGAACAAAGATGCTCTGATTTTTTAGCAGGTGATGAGATTCAGGCACAATTCCCTGTGTTTGGTGATTGAGGTCCCAGAGTCTGGTGATGAGGAAGGAGGACAGAGCTCAGGGCAGGGAGTGGGACAGCTCTGCCCTGCTCTTATCACTTAAAACAGGTTCTGGGGTGATTAAACCCATTCTCCTTTCATTTTTAATTCCAGCTGACTGTTCCTTTGTCCCTAAGGCCAGGTAAGATGTCTTGTGGAGGCTGAGTAAAGTCCCACAGGATTCAATCTACTCCATCAACAACTCCCATCTTGCTGATCAAAACCTCTCCACAAGAGACAAAATTTACCTTGGCTCCCGCTGGGAAACTGGAAGTAATCCAAACAGGCTGGAACTACATTAGTTGGGCTGCAAATATTCCCTTTTTTCCCTATTTCATGCTGTGGCTGTCCCTGTCTCCGTGGGGAAGAGCTCAGGGCAGCCCTCAGCTGCAGCAGGGAGGAGGCGCAGCGCTGCAGGGGACACTCTGAGGCCAGCAGGAGTGTCACACAGCTCAAAGGCAGGGCAGGGAGAGCTCTGCAGGGATCTCTCTGCAGGGTCTCTGCAGCAGGAAGGTGTTCACATCCACACTCACACCCTCTGCTGGGTATAATTCCTCCTGTGATTGCTCCTCTGCTGTGGTGTGGTTGGTGCTCTTGCACAGCTCCGGGGCACAGAACAGGAAATTCCCTCGGGTTCCCTCCCCACCCTGCTCAGAGGATGTGTTAAAGAAACACAAAATCATTTATGAAGACAGATTCCTTGTATTAGAGTGAGTCCAGGGACCAGCTCAGGCACCCCTCTGCTGCACAGGGGGGTAAAAACACCCCCAAAACCAGCCCAAAAAACCCTCTCCGGCTTAGAAAGGGGATGTGAAGAACAAGAGGGCGAAGGACACAGTAAATCAAAAAGTGCTTCTAAGAAAAGCAGCAGGATAAGGTCATTCCCAGTCTGAGAGATCTCAGAGGCAGCAGTGGCCCACACTGAGATGGGATTTTCGTATTTTCATCTGCAAACCCCCTGCCAGGGCCTGCAGAGAGCCCCCTCCTCCTGCCTCTGCTCTGGGCAGTGTTTCATTCAGGAGGCAGCTCCCCGGAGGAGTTCCCATCCCCTCATTCCTGCAGTATCCTGGTTTTTCAGCGGCTCTCAGAAGTAGTCATCCTTCTTGCCAGCAGCTCCCTGCCTTCCCACAGGCTCCTTCTGCTCCTGGACGAGCTCCAGGTCATCGTTGTCATCCACCTCCCCTCCATGATCCTCCTGGGGGCACAGGGAACAGCCAGGAAGGAGAAAGAAAATCAGCCAAAAGGAAATCCTGGGAAAGGAAACCCTAAAGCACACCCCGCTGTCCCTGAGCAGAACTGTTCCACCAAACCAGCCCAGCTTTGGAAACCTGGGAAAACGGGGGAGAACCCACCTCTGGTGGCACCTTCAGAGGTGTTTGGAGCACATTTTAATATCCTGGCAGTGCAATGCAGCTTTGACACCTCAGCCTGTTGCCTCTGCTGCATGAGGGGCAGGTACAGGTATGGGGAGCTGATGTTTTACATACTCCACATTTCAAACGGTGTCACCTGCCCCACCCAGGCCATGCAGCAGCCAGCACAGCCTCCAGGGATGACTTCAGCTCCTACCATCCATTGGAGACACCTACAAGAGGCCTGGATTCACTCAGGGAGAGGAGACCTGACACCAACTCTGCTCTGCCCGCCCTGTATTTCCCTTCATTCCCAAACCCTCAGCAATCCTGGGGAAACTGCAGGAAAAATCCTCAGGAGCCACTCAGAACAGGCAGGGAGAGAAGGAATGAGACTGGAAGAGGATTCATTTCTATCTCTGAAGGTGCCAGGGTGATCCTCTCTAGCTCATGCTTGAAAAACATTGACCTGGCATTGCTGCACTGGCACAGCCTTGATTCC
>NW_005054449.1:321322-324220 GCF_000277835.1 Geospiza fortis
CCCCTAAAATTCCTCCTACAATTCCCCCTGTAATTTCTCCTATAACTCCTCCTGTAATTTCTCCTATAATTCCTCCTGTGATTGGCTCCTGCAGTGATTCCTCCTGTGATTCCTGCAGTGATTCCTTCTATAATTCCTCCTGTAATTCTTCCTGTGATTCCTCCTGTAATTTCTCTTGTAATTCCTCTTGTGATTGATTCCCCCTGTGATTCCCCCCAGTTGCTGTTTGGGAACACCCCACAGCTCAGCTGCTGCAGGTGGGTGCAGACAGAAAGGAGGAGGGTACAAAGAGCACAGAGGGTGCTCTGAACACCTGGAAAAGGCAGCAGGGGGCTCCAGGTTTGTTCTGGACACCTCCCTGAGCCGGCAGAGGCAGACCTGGAGTCCCTGCTCGCTCCTGGCTCCCTAAAAGCTGAATCCCCCCAAATTCCTGGCTGCCAACCCCCCCCAGGTGACCCCACAGCAGAGAGGAAAGAGGAAGAACCTTGGTGTCGTACAATTTCTTGCTCCTGATCTTCTTGGTAATCCTCCAGTGGGTCTTCCCTGGGCTTGGCAGCTCTACCAGCATCCTGAAAAACACAGGCAGGCAGGGTTGGGAGTGCCCAGCTGTCGGAATTCAGGACATCCTCTGGCTGTCCTGGATTGCCAGGACCCCTAAAGGGGGCTCAGAGAGCCTGGCACAGTGCCCAGGACTCCTGTGACTTTGATTATGACCCATGGAAAAAATTACCAACCTTGTATGAAGACCTGTAAGCCATGAGAGTCTAAGTAGAATAATAATCAGTTTGTCATGGGGTGAAAAATAGATTTTTGGGGTTTTTAGAGTGGGGGTTCAGAGGGCAAGATGGAGAAAGCTGGGCATGTCCTGTCCTTCTTCTTCTTCTTCTTCTTGGCCTCCATCTTCTGCTGTGACGGTGGCTGTTGCCTCTGGAAAACTTTGGGATTTTTAGGGTAGAGCTTTAGGGAGCACAGCACAGCCAGATCTGAGAGCCAGGTATTTATATCACTAATTCTTTCCACATTTTCACTTATCTCAAGGAGGTGCCAGCATCTCTCTCTGATTTCATTGGCCTGGATTTCTTTTTTTTTTCTTTTTTAATCCCGCCATTAATCTTGATTTTAGAGCCTGACAGATAAAACACTCCTTTGTTTTTTAAAAACCAAGCAACGTTCAGCTGCTTGTCAAAACAAATGAACATTTCCCTGATGCAGAGTCTGGCTTCAGGCAGCAAGAAACACTTGGTGAAATAAATGGATTCCATCTGCAAGGAAGCAAACAAGGAGGCAGAGCTCTGACATGCTGCCAGCAGCCTTGGACAGGGCTGCGCTGCCCAGAACCCAGCACAAACTCAGATTATTGTCTCTGGTTCTGCTCCCAAGTGCATCAAAGTCCCTTATTCCACATCTCCCCATCCCTAAAGGTGTTGCAAGTGCCAGGGGGGACTCCAAAAGCAGAGAGGACAAGGCCAGAGCAAGTTCTGGTGCATGGCTAAAAAATAATTTCCTAAACTCTGGCACCTTTGCTTATTCTGCTCCATTTGCCCCAAGCTGGACCTGCCCAGCTGATTGTGCTGATAAAAACCACAAGCAGGATGGAAACAAGGAACCAAAAAGTCCCATGAAACGTAAATTTCAAGCTCCATTATAAGCAATGGAAGAAAAAATAAGTTGGTTTTGACCAATCTGCCAAAGAGCTTCCTCCTGCCTGCCACATCTCACAGTGGGATTATGGATCTAGCCAGGAATTCGGATTATGGACCAGGAATTTGGATTATGGATCCACCAGGAATTTGGATTATGGATCCATCAGGAATTTGAATTATGGATCCACCCAGGAATTTGATGTTTCCCTTCCAGCCCTTCAGCTCTCTGCCCACCCACCATCCCCAGCTGGGATCCCTCCCTGGCCCTGCTGGTTGTCACCTTTGGTGGCTTCTCCTTCCACTCTTCTTTAACTCTGGGCTCCTTGAACTTCTCCGAGCCTCCCACCTTCTCCTCAAAGTCAGGTCTCTCCAGCTCAGCCTCCTCAAACTCATCCTCCCCCTGGTTGTTGGGGTCCTGGGCAGGATCTGCAGCATCATCTGGCATCTGGACAGGAAAAGCCTCTTTGTGGCTTTTATTTATTTATTTTTATTTATTTATTTTATTTTATTTATTCCCTCAGGAGGCAGCAACCTGCCTAGCCCAGCAAGCCTGGAGCACTTGCACCTCTCCAAGCCTGGTGGTGTTTGTTAAAAAATCCCCAAAACATCTTTGCTATCCCTCCACACCCAAGGAATTTGGAGTTCACAGAAACTTCTGGGTAATTATTGACTGACTGGACTCTTACTCTGAGCCAGAGTCGCATCCAGATGAAACAGGGCAGGGTGAGAAGATGAAAACTTCTCCCAGCCAGGCTGGGCAGGGCTTGGAGCACCCTGGGACAGCGGGAGGTGGGCTGAGATGAGATTTGAGGTCTTTTCCCAGCCTTGGAGCACCCTGGGACAGTGGAAGATGGGGTGACATGGGGTTTAAGGTCCCTTCCAAGCCTTGGAGCACCCTGGGACAGTGGGACGTGGCTGGGGATGGGGTCAGATGAGATTTAAGGTCCCTTCCAAGCTTTGGAGCACCTTGGGACATGGAAGATGGGGTGACATGGGATTTAAGGTCCCTTCCCAGCCTTGGGGGGTTTGTGATGCTCTGGTTACTCACCATGGGCTCCTGGACCACCGTCTCTTTCTGGGACTGCAGCTCCCTGTCGATGACTCCTGCATCTGCCAGGGACAGGGACAAGAATAAAAAAAATAAAAATATACAAATAAAAATATATTAATATATAATAACTAATATATTAAAATATAGGTAATATAGATAAATATATATAATATATACTGTATATTGTATACTATATAGTATATA
>NW_005054449.1:325735-330177 GCF_000277835.1 Geospiza fortis
TGCAAGGAGACACCCCTGGATTTATATAAATATATATCATTAAATACAAATATAAATTATATATATATATAACAGCCCCAAATCTGGGCCAGAAAATCCTCAATCAAAGAAAAAACATCCTCAAGTGCTCCAGAAGAAATCTGCAGCCCTGCCCACCCTGCAGTAGAAGACTCCTGCTCTCATGCAGCCGAAAAGGAAAAATCCAGATCCAGCTTTGGCTGGGAATAATTCAATAATTCCAAAAAAGGAGTAATTCCAAAAAGTAATAATTCCAAAAAGGAATAAATCAGATCCAGCTTTGGCTGGGAATAATTCAATGATTCCAAAAAGGAATAATTCAGATCCAGCTTTGGCTGGGAATAATTCAATAATTTCAAAAAACGAATAATTCTAAAAAGGAATAATTCAGATCCAGTTTTATCTTGGAATAATTCAATAATTCCAAAAAAGGAGTAATTCAGATCCAACTTTGGCTGGGAATAATTCAATGATTCCAAAAAGGAAAAATTCCAAAAAGGAAGGAAGGAAGGAAGGACAAGAGCAAACTCTGAGCTTTGTTGTTTGAAAGCTCCAGCAGCCCTGCAGAATGCTCATCCCGGGGTTTTCCAGGGAATCCCACAGGGAAATTCCAGGGAATTCCACACCTTGTTCCTCCCTGGCTGCAGCTGGCTGCTGGCTGGCACTGGGGGCTGCTGGCCCTTTCCTCCTCCTCCTCCTCCTCCTCTCAGGCCTGGCATCTTCTGCAGAGCTTCCTTGAGCTGCCTGAACTCTTCCATCTGGGCCTGAGGGGAGAGAAGGACACAGAGAAACCTCACAAGGGGTCAAACATCTCCCTGCTGGGACCTGGATTCATTATTTGGAGAATATTTATCATCTGGAGAGTATTTATAATTTGGAGAATGTTTGCCCAGGTGGTTACCTGGGCGTTGAGGAGCTGCGAGTGAACCTCCAGGTGAGCTTTCCTGAGGAGTTTGCTCTCTTCTCTGAGTTTGAACACCGTGTCTGCGGGAGAAGAAGAAATTTGTTTGAAAAGAGATGATTTTTAAATTTTTTTTTCCAAGTGTGGCGTCTCCCTTTCTCACCACAAAGGATTGGCATTAAAACATTTACAACACAGTGTGGCTAAAGCTGGCAGGCCAAAAAATGTTTATAATGTATTATAATTGTAATTGTATAATTGTGTTTATAATACATTATAAGCATTATAAAAGTTTACAATGCATTATAATTATTATAAAAACATAATAATTAAAAATATAATAATAATATATCATCATATTATTATAAATAATATCATAAATGTTTATAATGTATTATAACTGTAATTGTATAATTATAATTGTATAATTGTGCTTATAATAAATTATAAACATTATAAACATTATCAGCATTATAAATGTTTAAAATTAATTATAATTATTATAAATAACATAATAATTAATAATATTATAATAATAATATATCGTCATATTATTATAAATAATATCATAAATATTATAAATAATATAAAATAATATTATTATAATGATTAATATATAATTATTATAAATAATACTATAAATGTTTATAATGTATTATAATTAAGAAATAGTTAACCTCTGACTGTGATGAGTGAATTATAACACCTGTATTGTCTCACCCTTGACATGGGACTGAAAATGGAATAAAAATGTTTAAACCAGCTCTCAGTTGCCCCATCCCTGGGTGAGAAAAAGGCTGCATCCAACAAATCCTGATGCCAGTCCTGCTCAGCCTGGTGTTCTCTGAGTTTTCCCCCTCACCCTGCAGGTTGGTGACCTCGCTGTCCTTCTCCTGCTGCAGCTGGGCCAGTTTCTGGCTGTGGCTCTCCAGGCTCTTCCTGTGCTCCAGCCTGAGGCCGTTGTGCTGCAGCTGCAGGTCCAGCAGCTGCTTCTTGACGTCGTCGTGCTGGTTCTGGGGGGGAAAAAAGGGTCAGGGGGATGCTGAGCTGGAACAGAGTCACAGAATACAGCTGGGATTTGTGGAAAGGATCTCCTCAATGGAGCCACCTTGGGCAGCACAAGAGCCCAGCCAGGGCTGCACCCAGGATGAACCAAAATGGGCCCAAAATGAACCAAAATGGTCACAAAATTGTCCCAAGATGAACCCAAAATGGTCACAAAATGGACCTAAGATGAACCAAAATGGTCACAAAATGAACCCAGGATGAAACAAAACGGTCAAAAATTGAACTCAAGATGAACGAAAATGGTCACAAAATGAACCCAAGATGAACCAAAATGGTCACAAAATGAACCCAAGATGAACCAAATTGCCCCAAAATGAACCCAAAATGGACCAAATTGTCACAAAATGAACCCAAAATGAACCAAAATGATCCCAAGATGAACCAAAAATGGCCCCCAGATGAACAAAAAATGGCCCCAAAATGAACCCAGCATGAACCAAAATGGTCCCAAGATGAATCCAAGAAGAACCAAAATGGTCCCAAGATGAACAAAAATGATCCCAAAATGAACCCAGCATGAACCAAAATGGTCCCAAGATGAATCCAGGATGAACCAAAATGGTCATAAAATTTATAGCATTTTATAGCATTTTATCCCATTTTATACAATTGTATATAATTTTATACCATTTTATACCATTTTTTAGCTTATCACCTGCCCTACCTGAAGCACACCTTGATGCTCAATTTTGCTTTTGTTGGAGCAGTGCAGCTGGGGGCTGCTGGGGTGGCTTTTTAAAAACCTTTTGAGTCCAAACTTGGCAGTGAAATGCTGATTTAGGTCCGGGCTGGAGAAGCAGGGCCGGGTTCCAGCAGCCCTCAGCGCCCCTGGGCTGGATTTCCTGAGCTGAGCTGGGCTGGTTTTGGGCTCCAGCTGGGAAAAAGGAAGTACAGTTCTGTCTCTTGGGCATTTTCCAGCACTGTGGGCTCTGGGAACGCTCGGCAGCAGCAAAATTCCTCCTTGCAGCAACTGCAGCCTGCATCCAAAAAGGAATAATAACGCTCCAAAAAGGAATAATAATGCTCTGCTCTGCTTCTCTCAGGGGGACACTCAGAGCTTTTTTTTATTCCTGGCTCCCTTACTCTTGCTTCCTTTTATTGGAGGAGTGGGGGAAAAAAATGTACAAAACAACCTCAACCATCTATTTTTTTTTAAAACTACATTTACAGCTGCTGCAAGACAAAACCAGCCCTTGGGACTGTGGGAGTTTTCAAAAAAAATGTTGTTTTTTTTTAACAGAAAAAGCAGTTTTTAGCCCATGATGTGGCTGTGGGTAACACTTTGGTCACCGGAGCCCAGGCAGGAATGCTCCCAGTGGAACTGGCTTGGCCAGGAGGAGGATTTCTGCCAGGAATGTCATTGTCACCACCTGGGAAATGGGATGTTCATCCTGGGTTCATTTGGGGACCGTTGTGGTTCATCTTGGAATTATTGAATTATTCCCAGTTCATCTTGGGACCATTTTGGTTCATTTTGGGTTCATTTTGGGACCATTTTGGTTCATTTTGGGTTCATTTTGGGACCATTTTGTGACCATTTTGGGTTCATTTTGGGACCATTTTGGGTTCATTTTGGGACCATTTTTGTTCATTTTGGGTGCAGCCCTGGCTGGGTTCTTGTGCTGCCCAAGGTGGATCCATTGAGGAGGAACTTTTCATAAATCCCTGCTTTATTCTGTAACTCAGTTCCAGCTCAGCCTTCCCAAGTGCAGGAATCCTGGGATGATTCTCCACCCCTAAAACTCAGCAGCCAAACCTCCCTTACCTTCAGGATCTTGTGCTGGGAGCTGAGGGCCCCATATCTGTTCATGGAGTCTTGCTGGGGAGAAAAAAAAAAAGATCCAACAGTGCCATTAGAAAAATCCAGGAGAAGGAGAACAAATCCAGAAAAATCCAGGAAAAAAAATCCAGAAAAATCCAGGAGAAGGAGAAAAACCCCCCAGAAGCAGCTGCCCAAATTCAGCCCCACAGGGAGCAGCAGAACATGCAAGGCAGGAAAATGTTGAATTTTTATCTTTTTGTTTTTGCCAGGGTTGGGGTGAAATGTGTGAGATGGAATTTCTTGTTTGGACTCAGACGGAACCAGAAAAAAAAAATATTTCCCATTGTGGGACAAATATTTTTCATTGTGGGACAAAGCCCGGCACAAACCACACACCCACCTTCTCCTTGTTGAGAGCTTCCTGAGCTTCCAACTTGTACACTAAAAAATCTGCAAAGGGGAGAAAGGGAGGCACTTAAATGGGTCAAAGAGCTGTGATGTTTGAATAAAGCATTGTTCAGTATATATATAAATATTTATATCTATAAAAAAGTTGTAATGCTTCAATAAAGCATCGTTAAGTATATATAAATATTTATATTTATAATAAATTTGTAATGCTTCAATAAAGCATTGTTCAGTATATTTATATTTATATTTATATTTATATTTATATTTATATTTATATTTATA
>NW_005054449.1:330518-334453 GCF_000277835.1 Geospiza fortis
TATCTTTATCTTTATCTTTATATTTATCTTTATATTTATCTTTATATTTATCTTTATATTTATATATTTCTATTTCTATTTCTATTTCTATTTCTAATAAAGTTGTGATGTTTGAATAAAGCATTGTTCAACATATTCATATTTCTATATATTTCCTCAGCCACCAGGGGCTTTGGGGACTTTGGGGACTTTGGGGACAGCTGGGACTGACCTTCCTTGGTCTTCTTGTGCTCCCCCCTCTCCTTCTGCAGGGAGCGCTCCAGCCGGGACCGGTGCTCGTACACCACTGGGGAGAGGAACAGCAGGACAAACTCCATTTATCCCCACACAGATATTTTCCCCACCGTTAAAAAAATTCAGATATTTCCCCACCATTAAAAAAAAAAAAAAATAAAACATTTTCCGCACCTTTTACCGTTAAAAAAATTCAGATATTTCCCCACCATTAAAAAAAAAAAAAATTAGACATTTTCCGCACCATTTAAATTCGGATATTTTCCCCACCATTATAAAAAATCTATGATTTTTTCTCACCATTTAAAAAAATTAGATATTTTCCACATCATTAAAAATTGTGTATTTTCCCCACCGTTAAAAAAAAATTCTGATTTTCCCCCACCATTAAAAAAAAACCCAAACAGATATTTTCCTTACCTTTTAAAAAAATTCAGATATTTTGCCCACCATTAAAAAAAAAAATCTGATTTTTTCCCATCATTAAAAACAATTCGGATATTTTTTTCCACCATTTAAAAAAATCAGATATTTTCCCCACCATTAAAAAATCAGATTTTTTTCCCACCATTAAAAAAATCTGATTTTTTCCCATCATTAAAAACAATTCGGATATTTTTTTCCACCATTTAAAAAAATCAGATATTTTCCCCACCATTAAAAAAATCTGATTTTTCCCACCATAAAACAATAAATCAGGCAGCACTGCACTGCCAGCATCACCCCCAAGAGCATCTCTGCCATGTTCCCCTTGCCAGGCTTCCCCAGCAGCCAAACCCAAAAGAAGCTTTGCCTTTGTTAAAATCATTGGACAAGCGAGTTTCTGCTCAAAATAAAGAAGGGGAACCATGGCAACAGCTGGGTTTGGGAATGGGAGCTCTGCCAGGGGCTGGGAATCCCAGCAGCAGGCTGAGCTCGCAGGTTTGGGTGGAAAAAAGATGAGTTGGGCTCAGTTGTTGTTGCCAAAACTGGGCTTCCCTGAGGCTGCCACTGTCACCCCCTGGGGATGCAGGAGGAGCAGGAGATGCTGGCACAGCAAGGAGGAATCATTTGGGTTCATTTCTGCCCTGCTGAGCCCTGCACATCCCAAACTCGGGCTGCAGGTGGGAACCTGTCACAGACATGGAAAATTTTATGAAAAATTCTGTCACGGATTTGATGAAAAATCCTTCCCTTAGGATTTTTTTTTTTCTCCTGAGAAGCTGAGAAGCCTCAGAGGAAAAGAAAAACAATGATTATCTGCTGCTGTGGAATGCAACAGGTGCATCCTTGATTGACCTCATGTGGTTGTTTCTAATTAATGGCCAATCACAGTCCAGCTGTCTCGGACTCTCTGGTCAGTCACAAGATTTTATCATTCCCTTTTCCTTTTCCTTTTCCTTTTCCTTTTCCTTTCCTTTCCTTTCCTTTCCTTTCCTTTCCTTTCCTTTCCTTTCCTTTCCTTTCCTTCCTTCTGATGAAATCCTTTCTTCTATTCTTTTAGTATAGCTTTAATATATCATTTTCTTTTAACATAATATATATCATAAAACAATAAATCAGCCTTCTGAAACATGGAGTCAACATTCTCATCTCTTCCCATGTCGGGAAATCCCTCCAGACCCCAAATCCCCAAATCCAGGTGAGGAATTCCCTGCAAACCTCACATGGGCAGCTCAGCAAACCCCTCCAGAGCCCCCAAATCCTGTGACAGCTGCTGGGAACGTGGCCTTGGCACCCCAGCCAGGCTGGACAAAGGAGATGAGGGTTCCACCGCGTGTGCTCAGCCTTCCTTCCCCGAGGGCTGCAATCCCATTTCCCCACGTTTGTGTAAGGAGGACAAATGAGGGGAGGGAGTGGGAGGAGGAATCCACACGCTGGGTTTGCCTTCCTCCCTCCGGCAGCTCTGGCCAGGGGAGCCAAGTGCTGGGGTCAGAAAATCCAATTCTTCCTCCTCCTCTTCCTCCTCTTCCTTCTCTTCCTCCTCTTCTCCTGTTTTTAAGCTGAAATCAGCAGCATCCATCAGCCCCAAAATGCTGCCACGACTTTTTTAGTCCCGGACTTTTTTAGTCTGGACCCGACGTCTCAAGAACGAGGTGGGTTTGTCAGCAGGATCAGAAAATCCAGTTCTTCCTCCTCCTCTTCCTCCTCTTCCTTCTCTTCCTCCTCTTCTCCTGTTTTTAAGCTGAAATCAGCAGCATCCATCAGCCCCAAAATGCTGCCACGACTTTTTTAGTCCCGGACTTTTTTAGTCTGGACCCGACGTCTCAAGAACGAGGTGGGTTTGTCAGCAGGATCAGAAAATCCAGTTCTTCCTCCTCTTCTTCCTCCTCTTTCCCCTCTTTTTAGGGAGCTAAAAATCAGTAGCATCCATCAACCCCAAAATGCTGCCACGACTTTTTTCTTCCCTGACTTTTTTAGTCCAACCGAATGTCTCAAGAATGAGGTGGGTTTGTCAGCAGGGTCAGAAACACCAATTCTTACTCCTCCTCCTCTTCTTCCCTTCTTTTTAGGGAGCTAAAAAGCTGCAGCATCCATCAGCCCCAAAATGCTGCCACGACTTTTTTATTCCCGGATTTTTTATTCCAGACCCAACCCCTCGAGAATGAGGCGGGTTTGTCAACAGGATTAGAAAATCCAATTCTTCCTCCGGCTCCTCCTCTTCCCCCTCTTTTGAGGGTGCTAAAAACCTGCAGCATCCATCAGCCCCAAAATGCTGGCGCGACTTTTTTAGTACTGGATCAACCTCTCGAGAATGAGGTGGGTTTATCGCCTTGCAGCAACGGGCGGGGACAAAACTTCAGGGGAAGATGAGATCCCTTCCCTCTCTGCTCGCTCCCACACGGGGCAGAGAGAGCGGAGCCGCCTCCCCGAGCCCGCCCCGCGTTTTTATTGCCTGACAGGGGTCGGGATTTGCAGCCAAAGGGAGAAGAAATGGAATAGAGGTGACACAGCTGAGCTCGCCCATCCAGCTCCGACCCCTCTTGGCCAATTCACACTCAAATGTGAGCTCCAATTCCCCCTTGGCCAATTCACACTCGAGGCTGCTCCAGTTCCTGACACCCAAATGGGGGGAAGGAAACAGCTCAGCATCCTCAAAGCCAAGAGAGGAACGGGGGACCCTAATTGTGGGTGGGAGGGAGAGAATTGGGGCAGGGTGTGCACACAGGGACAGCTCCGGAGGGGTCACTCACAGGGACAGCTCCAGAGGGGTCACTCACCCTGGGGTTCTGGAGGGGTCACTCACTCACCTGGGAGCTCGGGAGAGGTCACTCACAGGGACAGATCCAGAGGGGTCACTCATCTTGGGGGTCCAGAGGGGTCACTCACCCTGGGGCTCCGGGGGAGTCACTCATCTTGGAACTCTGGAGGGGTCACTCACAGGGACAGCTCCAGAGAGGTCACTCACTCACCCTGGGGTCACTCACCCTGGGAGCTCCAGAAAGGGTCACTCACTGACCCTGGGGCTCCGGAGGGGTCACTCACCCTGGGGTCACTCACAGGGACAGCTCAGGAGGGGTCACTCACCCTGGGGGTCACTCACTCACCTTGCAGCTGTGCTGACAGCGCTTCCTGCTGCTGTTTGTATTTCTGCGCCAGCGCCTCGGCGCTCCGCACCTTGTTCTGGAGGTGGCTGTAGAGGAGCGCCCCGGAGGCCAGGCAGGCCAGGGCGAGCAGGCAGAGCGCGCTCTGCAGCAGCCCCCTCCGCCTCCCGGGGCACA
>NW_005054449.1:334970-341212 GCF_000277835.1 Geospiza fortis
CGGGAGGGGCTGCGGGGACCGGGGGGACCGGGGGGACAGCAGAGTGACGAGCCAGGGGCGTCCCGGCATCACCCGGAGCCCCCCGGCCGTGTGTCCCTTCCCGGCTCCGGCGCCTGTTGCTAACGGGGCACGGGAGGGGATGGAGCGGCAGAGCATCCTCACACCAGCAGCCTCACACAGCCAAAAACTGTGGGTTCTCCTCGGGAAAATAGGAGCTGATGAAGGCAGGAGGGCGGGAGGAGGGGAAAGGTGGGAATTTGGCTTTTTCCCAATGGTTTGGGTTGGAAGGGGCCCTAAAGCCATGGGCAGGGACAGGTTTCAATGACCCAGGTGGCTCCAAGCCCTGTCCAGCCCAGCCTTGGACACTTCCAAGGTGTTCTGGACATGCTCCTCTCTTCTGGCAGAGCCCAGCTGGTTTTACCAGGTGTGTGATGCACAAGGTTGTACACAGGTGTGTGATGGTCATGGTTGTACCCAGCTGTGATGCTCATGGTTTTACCAGGTGTGTGATGCTCATGGTTTTACCAGGTGTGTGATGCACATGGTTTTACCAGGTGTGTGATGCCCATGGTTTTACCAGGTGTGTGATGCACAAGGTGACTTTTAAAGGTCCCTTCCAACCCGAACCATTCCATGATTTTGTACCTCATGGGACAGACCAAGCTCCCGGAGCCTCGCCCAGGTTCTAAGCTCAGATCTGAGGCCCCCAGGTTTGTAATGAATCTTCTCTGACTGTGAGCTTGGCTCATCTCTTATCTGAGCTCACCAGGATATTTCTCCCGGAATTCTGCCAAGCTCCCTCTTTCAGGCACCTGGGGAATAAGCAACAATCACAACAGTTCTCCAGCAGCAATTCCCCTCTCAGAGTCGTGCGTGGTGGCTTCAGAAATGTTCATCAAATGAGCTTCACAGCTCTGCGGGGAACTGGCTGAGTGGCACTTCTGTCACCCCCACTTGTCATTGGGAAAGCTGAGGCACAGTGTTCCTGTAAGGTTATGATTTATCCAAAATAACTTTTTTTTTTTTTTCATGGTAGGATTTTTTTCCTCCCCCTCCTCGAGCATTTTAAGTGGATTTGGTGGATTTGTTCTGGCAGCCCTTGGGTGAGACTCAGCCTGCTGGAAATGGGGTGATTTGGCTCTGATACAGCTTCCACTGACCATTATAGGCTTTCCTTAATGAATTAACTGATTACTGCAGCTCCTTCTGGAACACCAGAGCAGCACTGACGGGATATTTCATGGCACCATTTGTCTGCCATGGATTGTGAGTGTGCAGGACCAGGGATAACCTCATTCCCATTCCCAGATTTTCAGTGCAGGACACTCCACTGTACCAGATTTACTGCCCAGCTGTGTCTTTACAGCAATGCCCAGCCCTGGGGCTTGCTGAATGCTCCAGCATCTCTTCAGGCTGTTTGTCAGCAGCTGGAATGTCCTGTCTGCACCCTGAGGACTGAGCAGGCAGCCCTTGGGATGAGGGGTTTCAGTCTCACTTTTGCCTCTATTCAGCACATTCTTATTTTTTCTTTCTTTTTTTTTCCCCCTCCTGCGCTCATTAATTACTTCCTCATGTGCTGACTCCTGCCTGAGAAACACTGGGAGGTTTTGAGTTTTTTGACAGAGAGGAGTCTGGAAAAGGTTAAAATCTAGATTAAGGAATGTTTATCTGAGAAGGATTTGATTGACAGAATGTCTGTGAGAAGGCACTTTTGTAATAAATAACATTACTCCTGCAATAAACTCAGGTTTATATTTAACTCCACATTTCTGCACCAGATTTAAGGCCAGTGAAAGCTAAAGGCTTCATGCTTGTATTTATTTAAATGATTCAGAGGATTCTTCCTCATTCAAATCCCCACATGTCTAAAGGTCTGCACGAGTATTTTTAGGAAGATACAGAGGAGGAGAAACCCCTGAGGTAACGAATTGACCATAGGTGACAGCTCCCTGGAAACCCCACTCCAAATGCTCGGTGCCTCAGGGATTATCAGATCATCTCCTTTTGCTCCCTCTAATCCAGGGGCTGATCACATCTGATGACAGCTTTAAAATAATAATCTGAGCAGAACAAGCAATTCCCATGGGAAAGCTCGGGGTGGGGGGTTCCTGTACAGAAAATGCCACTTTCCCCCCTGCAGAACAAACTGTGAGTATTGACCATCCGTGCAAGCAGCGCTGGAAAGCTCCAGCCTCTGAATCAGAGCTTTGGATCCCATAGCAGGATTTAATCAGCTGCTTTCAGCCAGGTTATGTAAATTCTGTCAAGGAACCAAGTGGCTGAGAGAGATGGATGGAAGGAATGCGCTGGGAGGATTGTTTGGGGGCTGCAGTTTTATAAATCTACAGACAAATGTGCCACATTTCACACTGGACACTCAGCCTTAAAGGCTTTGTGGGGTTTGGATCTGCCTTCTAGGGAATGCCAGTGCACAAATGTGGGAGGGCACAGGCTGAGCAGGGCAGGAGGAGTTGGAGGCAGGAGCCCAGAGGATGAGAAATGCCAGCCACAAACGCTTGAAAGCGTTCCAAGTGGATTTGGAGCACGAGAGGAACCAGCACTCCTGGAGCTGCCTGCCCTTCCCCACACAGAAATTCCCAATTTTTTTCCTCCAGCAGCAAAAATGCCCTAAAATTGAACCATTCCTGGGGACCTCGGTGTCTCCAGGGTTAAGGGGTGGGAGAGCTGGAGCATTCCTGCCCTCCCATAACGAGAAGTGACAGCTTCTAATTAGAATTCATTAGAGGCAGCCCCGGGGTGATGATGGGACCATTTTGCAGGATGTGTTGTTGAAATTATCTTTCATCTGACGATGACAAGTTGGCTCAGTGCTCTGAGCTCCCTTCCCCAAGCCTGCAGATGTCCTTTGAGTCATCTGTGCTGTGCCTAAAACCGAGGAGATGAAATCCCAGAGCCCTCAGCAAACCCATGGTGCAAGAGAAGGGGAATGGGGGAGAAAAATGAGGCAGAAACATTGGGGTTTTTTGAGTTACAATGTATCAAAGTCCCTCTAGATGAGCATTCCAAAGAATCTGGAGCACAAGGAGATCCACAATTACTGAATGTCTGGATATTCTGGCAGTTGTTTGGTATTTACCTTAAAATATCAGCTCCCAGAGTCAAAATATTCTGAGAGAAACTCTTTGTTCTTTCAAAAAAACTCTTAATTCTTTCAAAAAATTTACTGGAAGAACTTATAGTGCAAAAAAACTTCCACCATGTGAATCTTAGGTCAAAGTCAAAATATTCTGAGAGAAACTCTTTATTCTTTAAAAAAATAGTCTTTACTCCAAGTGCAAAAAACTTCCACCATGTTAATCTTAAGTCCTCTGAGAAAAAAACCCACTTCTGCCTTTTAGTTCTACCTCATCTTTTACAGTTTGGACTGGGAATCTTCCCTGCTTTGAGTCCTGGACCAGCCTGTGATTTGGGTTAGTTTTTACTCAAAAAGCAATAAAACACCAGGCAGGATTCTGGAGGTGCAGACCTCCAGAAATTATCATTAATAAAATATTATTTTCCCTGCTGTGGGTGAAGCACCATTTGTCACCGTGTTGCTCTGGGGGGGATTTCTGGGGAAAATAAAGAACATTTGAATTGTTGTTAGTGAATCAGGCTGGAGCCTGAGCAGGTGATGGTGGGAGAAGAAGGCAGCAGCAGCAGCAGATCTGTTCTGGTGCCTCCTCCAGGATGTTCTGCTGTTCTGTGGCACCTCAGGATGCCACAGAGATGAGAATTGCTCATCATCTCCCTGCAGTGTTTTTCCTTCATGCCTGCACAAGCACTCTGTGGGATCAGCCAGCCTCATCACCACTTGGGCTGCTCTGTCTGACTTCATCTCTGCAGATCTCCATGACACATCCAGCTGGAAAGATCATTTATGAGCAACTCGAGCTGGCATTTCTGCACAGAAGGTGCCAGCAGGGAGATTTCAGTCTGGGTTTTAATACCCCCATAAGCCAAGAGCTTAAATCATCTCTGCTTTGTCACTGTGTGTTAACTGTGGACAGATTCAGGGTGAGATTTTAGACATTGCTTAATCACTGTTGGTTTTAAATAGAACAGACTTTCCTGAGCCGTGCATTTGGGTGCTGAAAATCCCACTCAGCATTTTTCTGCACGTGGATCATGGGAGCACACTCCGAAGGGAGATGTGGAGTCTGAGCTTCACATCTGAATTCAGAAGTGATGAGAGGATCTGGGAATTTTCCCGAGGTGGATTCAGCAGCCTCCTTCCAGGGATCCATGTCCAGCTGGCAGGAGTGGATGTCTTTAGCAGCAAGACTTTGATAAGGAGAACAACACAAAGCATAAAAATGGAAATCAGCTCCTGTTCTGTTAAATTAACCTGTCAAAAATTCTCTCTGTGGCCAACAATCAAGCTAATTACAGAAAGACCTCTAAACACAAAAAGAATTAGATTTATTGAGTTGTTACCTGCCTGTATTTTCCTGCCTGAGCAGCCCACAAATCTTCAGGCACATTGTTGATTTGCCTCCCTGTGTGATCCCAGGGGCTGTGTGGGGAGATTAAATCGGCAGGAGTGCCTGTGAGTGCACAAAAACACTCCTTGTGCACAAAAACACTCCTGCAAAAAAGAATTCCTGCACAAAACCACTCCTGCACAAAACCACTCCTGCAATAAAACACTCCTTGCACAAAAACACTCATTGCATAAAAACACTCCTTGCAATAAAATAATCCTTGCAATAAAATACTCCTGCACAAAAACACTCCTTGCACAAAACCTCCTGCAATAAAACACTCCTTGCACAAAAACACTCCTGCACAAAACCACTCCTGCAATAAAACACTCCTGCACAAAAGCACTCCTGCACAAAAACACTCCTTACACCAAAAAGCTCCTTACACAAAAACACTCCTTGCAGCCAGCTCTGCCTGCAAAGTCACCCTCAAGGAGCTCCAGCTCTGTTTCTTACACAAAACTCAATAAGAAACCTCGTGGGAAGCCCTCCCAGATCCCTTTATATCAGTTACACAAGAAAAAGCCCTTTTGGGGCAAAATAATTCAAGCCCCTCTTCTGCAGATGATGCGCTTTCAAATAATAGTGTTTACTCCAAGAATTTACAGTGCCAAAAACTTCCACCATGTGAATCTTAGGTCAAAGTCAAAGTATTCTGAGAGAAACTCTTTATTCTCTCAAAAAATTGTCCTTACTGCAAGAATTTACAGTGCAAAAAACTTCCACCACGTGAATCTTAGATCCTCTGAGAAAAAAACCTGCATCTTTGCCTTTTAGTTCCTCCTCATCTTTTACAGTTTGGACTGGGAATCTTCCTTGCTTTGAGTCTAATCTGAAACTTCAGAAACACGTGAAAAATTGAATGGGAATTTGCTTTTTTTTTTAATTTATTTTTTTCCTGAGGAATTGGGCAGAGCTTAGGGGAAAATCTTGATATTTAGCAGTTTATTTCGAGTTTCTTTTCTCTATCAGACTCCTCCTCCACACAGCCTTGGCCTTTAGGCACAGCCATCCCAGAATTCAGCCAGTTTTCCACCTGGCACTGCTGGGACACTCAGCAAAAGCCAGAATTCTGACCCAGTTTCCTCATTTTTCAGTGATGCTGATTCAGATTTCCTCACTTTTCAGTGATGCTGATCCAGATTTCCTCATTTTTCAGTGATGCAGATTCAGATTTCCTCATTTCTCAGTGATGCTGAGCACTGCAGGGATCCTGCCTTGGATATCGTGCGGAGCAGCCACAGGAGGAGGAGGAAGGGACTCCAAATACCCCTCAAAAATCAGAATTGTTGCCATAGGTTCAGGGTCTGTCCCTGCCTACTCCTGCTACCCTGAATTATTCTTTTTTTGCTTCATTTTCCAGTGCTAAAACCAGGGAGGGAATAAAGAGGAATCCCCCTTGGGTCTGGATTCTATTAAGCTGTGTTTCTATTCAGAGGAGAAAATAAAAAGTAGAACTGAATTTCCTCAAAGTTAATTCCCAGAGCTGGGCACTGGAGGGATGTAGGTCACTTTGCTCTGTTCTGAGCTATAAATAAATTGGTTTTTCCCCTGAAAAGTGGGAGCAGACTCATCCTTGCTGCTTTATCCAGGTCACTGCCTCTGAAGCTCACAGCAGAGGCTCCTGCTGCCAATTCCAGGCTCTGCTTTTAGGGACAGGATTCTCCAAAACATTTTTTTTTTCCCCGTATTAAGCATGAAAAACAGCACTGGACATGCACTTGGATTAATTTATATTTTATTATTTTTTATATTTAT
>NW_005054449.1:341975-344574 GCF_000277835.1 Geospiza fortis
TGCTGATTTCCTTGAAAAACCAGGATAGGGCCACAAAAACAGAGGTTTCTCCCCAATATTCAGTGTTTTGCAAACACTCAATTTTATTTTATTTTTAATTTTATTTTTACAAGAGAGTAGCTTGATTTTTTTTTCATTTTAAACAATCAATTTTAATTTTTAGTTTCGTTTTTAAAGAGAGTTTAGCTTGAATTTTAACTCTTTTCATCTTAAAAATATTTAGGTTTTAATTTTTATTTTTTAAAGAAAGGAGGCTTGAATTTTAAGGGTTTTTTTTAGTCTTAAAACACTTCATTTTTATTTTTTAAAGAGAAATTAGCTTGAAAAAAAACCCCAACCTGACATAACTCAGAGCCTGGATGTGCAAGTCCTGTTTAGAACAAGTAAATTCTAAACAAAAGTAAGGCCTGAATGATCTCAGTTTTTATTGAGTGATCCCAAAACTCAAATTTAAGTCCTAAATGATCTCAGTATTCATTGAGTGAGCTCAAAACTCAAAAGAAATCCTGAATTATCTCAGTATCTATTGAGTGAGCCCAAAACTCACATTTAAGTCCTGAACTATCTCAGTATTTACTGAGTGAAGCCAAAACTCCAAGAATGGATCTTCCCAATTGGTGCAGCGGCACTCACCTGCCTCTAATTAATTTTTTAAAATTCAGATTAACACAAATGTGCCTGGCAAAAACCAAGCTGAGGGAGGGAACACCACTGACCACACTCCAAAATATCCCCCAGCAGTCACTTTTCCCCCTCTGGCCAAAGGCTGACCTGAAATGCAGCTGTGTCAGGACCAAGGCAGATCAATTCCCTCACAAATTCACATTTTTTTCCCCAGTTTGTGTGCTCAGCTGGCCTGGCCAACATCCCTTTTACGCAACACAGAGGACAGGGGACAAGCTTGGTTTTGGAGGTTTTACCTCATTTAATCAAGAGTTTTTAGGCAAAGTCAGTGGAGTTTGTGTGTCTTTACCTCACAGAAGAGTGCGGGATAATGCTGCTAAGGTTTTACCTCACTTAGGTGTCTCTGAGCTCATCAGGGGCAAAGTCAGCGGAGTTTGTGTGTCCTGCACCTGACAGGAGAGAGTCACATGAACACTGTCATCGCTGTTAGCATCACAGACGTGACACAAACTCCTAAATTGCCTCTGAAGGTAATTACAAAAGTAGTAGTCCTGTGATTTAAGGTTCAAGGCCAGGCTGGATGGAGCAACCTGGCCCAGTGGAAGCTGTCCCTGTCTAAAAGGGGGTTGGAGCTGGGGGATCTTTAAGGTTGCCTCCAACCCAACCCATTTCACAATCCAGGTGTGTAAATTCACCTCTGGTGGCACTTCAGCCACCCATGATCTCGTTCCAGGCACAAGGCTGGGACAGGAGGAGGAGTTCAAAACCCACCTGCTGAGCAAAAGCATGAATTCCCTTCATGGAATCGCAGAATTGGGTTGGACAGGGACCTTGACGATCACCTCATTCCACCCCCTGCCATGGGCAGGGACACCTTCCACTATCCCAAGGTGCTCCAAGACTTCCAACCTTCCACTGTCCCAGCTTGCTCCAAGACTTCCAACCTTCCATGATCACAGCCTGCTCCAAGGCCTGGCATTGAACGCTTCCAGGGACGGGTGATCCACACCTCCCTTGAGCGACCTCGCCCAGTGCCTCACCCCCTTCACAGCGCAGAATTCTCCCCTAATACCCAACCTAAACCCACTCTTTTAACATCCAATCCTGCTAAACCGTGGACTTGTTGGACTGAGCGATCCTAAAGACCCCAAACAGTCAACCCACGAGCATCCCTCCCTTATTCCCTCCCGCGGGCCAACCGGGCACTGCCCCGAACCTTCCCCCTCACCCCTGAGCCGACATGGGCCTGGAGCTCCCCGTTAGAGACCTTCACAGTGCAGAATTCCCCCTCAATATCCAACCTAAACCCACTAAATTAACACCCAATCCCCCTAAACCGAGACTTGTTGGACTGAGCGATCCTAAACACCGCAAACACGCAACCCACGGGCATCCCTCCCTCATCCCCTCCGCCCGGGCCAACCGGGCACGGCCCCGCACCTTCCCCTTCACCCCCGAGCCGAGCCGGGCCTGGATCTCCTCATGGGAGACCTTCACAGTGCAGAATTCCCCCTCAATATCCAACCTAAACCCACTCTTTTAATTCCGCTAAACCAAGAACTTGGACTGAGCGATCCTAAACACCGCAAACACGCAACCCACGGGCATCCCTCCCTCATCCCCTCCCGTGGGCCAACCGGGCACTGCCCCGCACCTTCCCGCTCACCGCCGAGACCTTCACAGCGCAGAATTCCCCCCTAATACCTAAACCCACTCTTTTAACATCCAATCCTGCTAAACCAAGCACTTGTTGGACTGAGCGATCCTAAACACCCCAAACACGCAGCCCACGAACATCCTCATCCCCTCCCGCGGGCTGCGCGGCCGCTCCGCTCGGGCAAACCGGGCACTGCTCCGAACCTCCCCCTCACCCCCGAGCCGAGCCGGGCCTGGGTCTCCCCGTGGGCTCCCCTTGGGCTCCCCGCAGGCTCCCGGGAGTTGTAGTCGGAGCGCCCGGAGCGGAACTACGGCTCCC
>NW_005054449.1:344613-345836 GCF_000277835.1 Geospiza fortis
CTCAGGGCTGGGTTGTTTGCTACAGCCACACCGGGAGGTACCGGGATAAGGGCGGATCCCAGCTCCGGTGCCCAGCTTCACCCGCGTTCTCCGCCCGCCCGGGCGCCGCTGTGGGCATGGAGGAGGGACGGCGGCGAGCGCAGCGCTGGGCTTGTGGCTCTGGGGATCCTCGGCTCTGCCTTGGCGCTGAGGTACGTGCCTGGCTTTCCCCGGGGTGTTCCCCTCGGCATGGGGCAGCTGGAAGAGACCGGGGTGGTTCTGGCTCCTTTACCGGGGTGGTTCTGGCAGCTTTAACCGGAGTGGTTCTGGCTCCTTTACCGGGATTGGGGCCGCTTTAGCCGGCGTGATTCTGGCCCCTCTGTCGGGGTGGCTCTGGCCCCTTCAGCCTGGCTGGTTCTGGGAGCTTTAACCCGGGTGGTTCTGGCAGTTTTAGCCGGGATTAAGGCCCCTTTACCAGCATGGTTCTAGCCCCGTCAGCCGGGATTGAGGCCGCTTTAGCCGGGGTAGTTCTGGCAGCTTTAGCCGGGCTGGTTCCGGCACGTTTAGCCGGGATTGGGGCCACTTTGTCCCGGGTGGTTCTGGCTGCTGTAGCCCGGGTGGTTCCGGCACCTTCAGCCGGGATTGGGGCCAGTTTATCCCGTGTGGTTCTGGCTGCTTTAGCCCGGGTGGTTCTGGCCCCTTTAGCCGGGCTGGTTCCATCACCTTTAGCCGGGATTGAGGCCGCTGTAGCTCGAGTGGTTCTGGCCGCTTTAGCCCGGGTGATTCCAGCGCCTTTATCCCGGGTGGTTCCGACCCCTGTAGCCGGGCCTGGGGCCGCAGCGGCCCCGCTGTGCTCCAGCCCTGTCGGTGTTTCCCTGCAGCGTGTGAGCTCCGTCCTGTTCCCGACAGGTCCCGCAGGTAAGGCCTGGCTGCCCGAGCTGGGAGCGCTCATTCCTGCCGGGAATTTCGTTTTCCCTGGAGCGTGTGAGGAAGGAAGCTCGGAGCTGAGGCACGTGTGGCTTTTTCTCTCGCGTGTTTCTGTATTTCCAGTCTGCCTGAATGGAGGCCAGAATAAACCCAGAATAAACCTAGAATGAAGCCAGAGAAGTTGGTGCAGCTGTACTAAAGGCATTGGAGGTGTTTGCTCTCATTTCACTGCCCGTGCTCAGCTGCAGAATTACTTTCTGAATGTCACAAATTCTGATTTCTACCTCGCTGAGAAGCAAGGGAGCCCTGGCTCACCT
>NW_005054449.1:345905-359860 GCF_000277835.1 Geospiza fortis
GCACTTCTCTGTTGCTATAGGAGGAGTGTATTTGGCTCAAGTGAGAGACCATTTTTATTTCTCCTCTGTTTAGCAACTCCCTGCTTTCCTGAAACTGCTTGCTGTGAAGAATGATGCAGTTGTTCATCCTTCTAGGACCTTCCTCCGTGCTTGATTACCTGTTGAATTTTTCATTCATGGTTTCAGGATCTGGAGGAGTGAATTGCCAAGGGATGCAGCTGCTGTAAATAACCCACATCCCCCATTTTTATGGTGGGAATGATGCTGTGTGACAAGTAGATAATGGAGATGTGAAAGGGGAAGCTTCCACAGCCTTGCCAGAGCTGGAGAAGTTCTTGCCTTGCTTTGAGCTTTGCTTTCTGCTCTGAGTTGTAGGTGTCTAGGTTTGTGTCTGGAGCAGGTGACATCTTTTGGGCACATGGTGGTTCCTTTAAAAAGTTCTTTTTTGACTTACAGGGCAGTATTTGGGTAACTCTGTGTAGTCGCAGCTCTACCACTGTTGTATCCTCAGTACCTTGTGTTTGTTTTTCAGACTGATTTAATTCTGTGCTGGAAGGGCAGGAGTTCTTTAGGGTGCCTGCAGCATTATTAACAAACTGTCATTTAACAGCATCACCACAGGCTCTGTCTTATTGAAGAGTTATTTCCTTTTTAGGCTTCACAAAGGTGATTGTGTTTCCCATGCCTTCCTCTTTGCACAGCACAGCTCTGTGAGTCACTGCCATCAGAAGGAGCTTCATATTTGTGTGATGCTTGGCTCAGCACAATTCTCTGCTTATTCTGATTTTGCCGTACAGCATCATATGTTTTGACATTTATTTTGAGTGCATGTTTGGAGCTCTGTGGCTGCGAAAATCCTGTGCCAAATTCGTGCATGAGGAATCTGTTATTCTCCTGCTTTGGTCTGCGATGGGCACTGCTGGGATTGTTTGGAAGAACTGGGATGCCTTTTCCTCTAAAACTTTGTCAAACGTCTGGGAAACTGAAAAAAAAAACCAAACCCGTGGGAGTGCTGTAAGTGTGGCGGTTGCAGTTGTCTCCTTCCCTTTTTCTTGGGAAGAGGGATGTCCATGGCTTTTTCAGCTGCCTTGATGTGGAAGTGGGTGGCTCCAGGAGCACAGAATGCTCAGAGCTGTGGCTGCTGCCTCAGAAAGGAGCTCATCCCCTGCCTGGTGTTTGTGCAGGTTTGATTTTGCTGCTCGCAGAGGCTGCTGCTGGTGGTTTCTCTGGAGTTGAAGGCTTTGAGGTCGTGTTTGTGACGGTTGTCACAAGGGGTCTTGGGTGAAGGAAGAGACGAGCTGGTTGACTCTGTTATCAGAAGGCTTGATTTATTATTTTATGATATATACATCTATTAAAACTATACTAAAAAGAAAAAGCAGGAGAGCTTTTCAGAAGCTTGCTAAGCTAAGAATAGAATAGAAAGAAAGAATGATAACAAGGCAGCTCTCTCTGACAGACTGCGAGAGCTAGCTCTGCTGTGACTGGTCACTGAACTAAAACATCTACACCAGACTCATCTGGATCACCCTGTTGCATTCCACAGCAGCAGATAATTATTGTTTACCTTTTGTTTCTGGGGCTTCAGCTTCCCAGAAGGAAAAAATCTTAAAGAAAGGGTTTTAGTGAAAAGGATGTCTACGACAGTCGTGTTGTCCCTGCCTGTTCCCATCAAATCTGTTTGCCTTGCTCATCATCCCTGCTCCAGGAGTGCTCCTGGGCTCAGGCAGGATTCAGGGCTGTGCTGAATGGCAGCTCTGGTCCTGCCCTTTCCCTTCAGTTCCTGTTTTCCAGGGAGGGAGAGAATGGAGAGTCCTGTTTGAGTTCTGGCTGTTTTTCTGGGATTCTAGCTCATGGCTTGTCAAGGGTGTTCTTGGAGGGGCCGGAATTGTAATACAGTGTTCTCTCACCTTTCCACACACTCTCCCCGGAAGCTCTGATGGGAGAGAGATCCTTGAATTCTCCTTAAACAAAGAGAAAGTGCAGTCCGTTGTTTTGTGGGAGATTTGCAGAATTTCAAGATTTATTTTCCCTCTGTAGTAGTGTTTGAAATTTCCAAGATCGTAGGAAAAGCACTCCAGAATTTAGTTTGGAGTATGGAATCAGCGAAGTTCCATTGATGTGCTGGCAGGATATTCAGCTGATTGATCCTAGACCTTGAGCCACATGCCCTGATGGAATCCCAAGGGAATTAGGGGTTGAAATTTCCTTCTTTTCCCGTGACCAGGCCGTGGAGAGCAGAGCTCGGAGTTGGGATGAGCTTTGCTCCTGGCTCTGCCACCAGTCCCACGTGTGCCTCAGGCTCCATTTCCCATCTGCAGGGTGCTCTTGGATTCTCCAGAATCCCCAGAGCACAGAGAAAATATTTGGATTTGTGAAATGCACAGACCTGGAGGTGAACTGATGGACGTGCTGCCCCCCAAACCTTATTGAGTGAGGAAGCAAGAGCTCCTCCTCGCTTTGTTCTGCTCCCACACGGCTGCCTGGCCACAGGCATGTCAGCAGAGATTAGGTTTGAAGCTCCTGATCTGCTTTCCGAGCACACGAAGGGCAAGTTGCAGGCTGCAAGCAGGCAGGAGTGCAGTGCTGACCCTTCTGGGAGCCTGAAGGGGAATCTCAAGTCGGGAGGATGAGCTATCAAGGCTCATCAGGGATCCAGCAGGTTTTATGCTCCAGCTCCCTCGTGCCAGGCTGAAGGAGCTGCTTTTCCTTTGGAAAAATTGGAGGTGGAGGAACAATTGTGTTCCGAACTCAGAGGATTTTGTTAATAATCCCTTTGTGCCACCAGTGCTGAGGGTCCCAGCGTTTAAATACCTGTGAGCCGCAGCTCTGTGTTTCCTCAGCCCCACTGTTCGACCCTCAGGACATCAGAGTTAAATTCCTCTTGATTTTTTCACTCCTGCAGTGAATCAGGATTTTGATTTCTGAATGACTTTTGGGGGACACTTACTGACTTTATGGACAGGCAAGGCAATCGTGTCATTAGATTGGGGATTTATGAACTCTTAAATGCTTGAAATCAGATTTTAGTGGTAAATAGGAGTTGATGGCTGGTGCGAGAGAGACGCAGACCTGAGCTTTACCAGGGCTCCACACCATCAGCTCAGGGCCAGATGGTCTTCTTGCCTCTGAGAAATATATTAGAGCAATGTCAAGGAAGAGCACAGCTGAAATCCTCTGCCAAGACAGATTTCTCACTGTTGGAATATGTTTCTGTCTGATCCTCTATTTCTAGATGATTGAAAATAGTTCTGGAAGGGATTTTGCTGAGGCCACCTAGTCCATCCTTCTCCACAAGGCATGATAAAGGGCACTGAAACCCTTCCTGATGGATCTGTTAGCTTCTTCTTAGGGCAGTGGAGATTTTCCAGCTGCCCTGGGTGGTTGTGTTTGACTTTATTAAACGGGTTTTTTTTTAATATTGTGGCTTTGTCACTGTTCTGGGCATAGAAAAAAGGGATGCAAGTGGTTGATTGTTGACCTCTTAGTGCCAAGGGCCAGAAAAGAGGTGGTGATTCCTAGTAGGAAATGCAGAAGAATCACTCAATGCAATAATATTGAGTTTTTTTCCTTTCCCGCAGAGATCTTCCATGGAAAAGTTTAAATACCATTCTCCTTTTTTTTTTCTATGCAAAGACCTTCATTCAAACTTAGCAAATAATTGGGGTTTTTTTTCCGTTAAACAACATTACCTAGTGCTTGTGTGTGTGGGCAGGGAGTATTTGTTTTTGTTGTAAAGCGATATAAATTTAACTCAAGAGATCTGCTATTGAGGAAAAAGTGGATTCTCATCAGCTGCTGAGCTTTTTCAAGGCTCCAGGCTCAAATCTGCAAACTGTCAGCTCCAATTAAAGCAAATGGCTGGAGCTGTTTTTCCTCCCTCCTGGAAAGAACACAGTTCATCAAAAGCCAGAAGGAAATTTCATCATGAGCAATGAGCAGTTATCTCATGGGATGTAATAAGAGAGATCCACGAGATGCCCAGTGTGAACTTTCACTTGTAATCACTTCCAATTCTCCACTGGCCACACGAGCACTGATCTCAGCAATTTGGAGCCTGAAGTTCTCCTGTGGAGCAGGAGCTGGTAGGGAGAACTTGTGCTTTTGTGGGGTTTGATTGATGTTGATGTAGAAATGTGAATTTTGAGCATCCCTGAGATGGCAGGAGATATTCCACTTTGCTGTGTGGGGTGGGTTAACCCTGGCAGGCAGGGAACAGGACTGGAAAGGTGAAATTAAGGAATTCCTCAGGTGAGGAATTATTTGGAGAAGCAAAGAGACTCCAAACATTCTCCTTTTCTATTTCTTCTCCCGTTTTTTGTTTTTTGTTTTTTGCTGAGCACCTCGGGGTGCTCCTTTCCAAATTCCTGTGCACCCTCAGCCTCAGTGGGAAAACCAGGAGAGGTTTGGATTGTTCAGCCCCAGTTTAACCCCCCTGTGAGCCCTGTTTTGGTCACAAACCCAGAGCAGGGAAGGAAATGAAGGAATCCCAGCCAAACCCTGTGCTGTGCCACAGCTTGTTTGTGGTTTCTGCTGGTGTTTCCTAAAGGTGCTGTTTGCATTTCAGTGCTTTAAAGCAAATATTGACCATTGTGCAATCCAGATTCATTCCATGGTTTAGCCCTGCAGTTAGCGGGGAGCTGATTCATGAAAAACACTCTGCTGTGTCTTTGCTCCGGGGCGATCGCTGTCACTCTCTGTTTAATTAATTCTGGTGCTCACTGCTGACAAAAAGCCCTTTTTGGTGCCCAGCTCTCAGTGACAAAGCCAGCTGGGGTTTAGTGCGGATCAGTGTTACATTTTTGGAGCGGGTTCACTTTCCTGTGCCTGTGCTCATCACAGGGGGGTTGAAATCTGAGTTAAATTGAAGGTTCAAGGCCAGCTCAGTGCAGTGTTTGTGTCCACTGCAGCTTTTGCCATACTCACACACAATGAACCCGAAATTTAAGATGGGTAACTTCTCTCTCACTTTTTCCACCTTTAGGTGGGAGATAATTTATTTAGATCATTTATTCTGAGGTTTATGTCCATTTTTTAGGAAACCAAGGTGATGGAATGAAGAGTTTGCACAAAGCTCCTGAATATTAATAAATTTACTGGTGCTTCCGTCAGACCTACATCCTTTAACGAGGTGAAATTAATAAATTTACCGGTTTATGTCCATTTTTTAGGAAACCAGAATGCTGGAATGAAGAGTTTGCACAAAGCTCCTGAATATTAATAAATTTACTGGTGCTTCCGTCAGACCTACATCCTTTAACGAGGTGAAATTAATAAATTTACCGGTTTATGTCCATTTTTTAGGAAACCAGAATGCTGGAATGAAGAGTTTGCACAAAGCTCCTGAATATTAATAAATTTACTGGTGCTTCCGTCAGACCTACATCCTTTAACAAGGTGAAATTAATAAATGCTGGAATGAAGAGTTTGCACAAAGCTCCTGAATATTAATAAATTTACTGGTGCTTCCTTCAGACCTACATCCTTTAACAAGGTGAAATTAATAAATTTACAAGGTGAAATTAATAAAGTTACAAGGTGAAATTAATAAATTTACTGGTTTATGTCCATTTTTTAGGAAACCACAACGCTGGAATGAAGAGTTTGCACAAAGCTCTTGAATATTAATGAATTTACTGATGCTTCCTTTAGAGCTACATCTTTAACAAGGTGAAATGAATAAATTTACTGGTTTATGTCCATTTTTTAGGAAACCATGAAGAGTTTGCACAAAGCTCCTGAATATTAATAAATTTGTTGGTCCTTCCTTTAGACCTACAATCCTTTAACAAGGTGAAGAAACAGATGAAAAAGCAGAGTGAGAACCACTCAAATATTACTGAAAGGGAAAGAAACAACTCAGTGCCAGAACACAACCAGTGTAAAAACGAAATGGAAAATGCAATTTGGGCAAAACAGATCAATGGGCTGGCATTTGTAAAGGCCAAGTGTTGATTGCAGAGATAAAATGCTTGGTGGGGACTGAGCCTGGCTGGTTATTTTTAGCATTTCCTCCCTTGTGTTTCAGGATGTGCCTGTGCCTGCTCTCCTGCTGGAATGACAAGATATTAATCCCTGAGCAGAGGATTATTAATCACCTGCTTTATTCTGTTTATGTAATACAGTTAAATATACTCTGGGAGCACGTGAGGTTTGGGCCCTGGAAATGATTCCACCTCACTCAGGATTTTATTTTTTTTTATTCATTGGTTTCACCAGTGGCAGCTGCCCCATATTTGATTTTTAAATTTCATCTCAGACTGATTTAATCATTAAAATGGCTTCATTTATCTGCTGTTGGTATTTAAGCCACAAAAGCAGCATCTGCTCCTCTCTGCCTCCCTCCCCTGTGCCAGGGATGCCATTTTGCACAATTTTAGACCAAACAAAATTCCTGATTGCATAAGGAGAAAGGAAGAAAAGTGTCACTGAGGCTTTGCAGGGGAATCTCCTGGAATTCCAGGCTGGAAGGGACATTAAATCCCATCCTATTTTCCTGCTCCAAGCCCTGTGCAAGCTGGCCTTGGACACTTCCAGGGATGGGGCAGCCCCAGCTTCTCTGCTCCAAGGCACTCACCATATGGTAGTGGTCAAAAATATTGATTTTCTGTGTCTTTTGCTGCTTTCCTGCTCTGTTTTCTCTAACAGCAACTATATTTGTGTGAATTGCAGGTTTTTGCCATGAATGCTAACCTGGGTAATAAACTTAGCAGCTGAAAGCCTTGAGCAGAGGTATTTGATCCTGGTTGTGTTATTAAACAACACAAAAGTGTTTATTTCTGCCTTGCAGGTAGGGAACAATAATTGATGGTGCATTGAGCTGTGAAATTTGTGTCAGGGGAAGGGAAAAACCCTGCTGAGCCTTATTTCTGTAGGGAATGCAAAATTAAGTCTTGAAATAGTGGAGAAAGTGTTAAAACCCAGCAGTTTTTAATTCAACATGAGCTGGTTAATTCAGCCAGGACACCAAAATTATGTTGATATTTTTGATGTGAGGATATGCAAAATTAAGTCTTGAAATAGTGGAGAAAGTGTTAAAACCCAGCAGTTTTTAATTCAACATGAGCTGGTTAATTCAGCCAGGACACCAAAATTATGTTGATATTTTTGATGTGAGGATATGCAAAATTAAGTCTTGAAATAGTGGAGAAAGTGCTAAAACCCAGCAGATTTTAATTCAATATGAATTGAATTAAAATTTGAATCGAATTAAAATTAAAATTCAATATGAATTAAATTTTTAATTTGGTGTCCTTTCAGCCAGGACACCAAAATTATGTTGATATTTTTGATGTGAGGATATGCAAAATTAAGTCTTGAAGCTTTCCAGTGGTGGTAGCTGATTAATCTGCCCTTCTACTGACTTGGTAAGGCTTTATTTAATGGCACTGGAAGAGTCAAAGAGCATGAAAAGAATAAGAAATGGACAGTGGTGTTATTTTCAAATGTTCAGTGTAATTCTGGCTGATTTGGGGGCTGACCAATTGGGGAAATTGGGAATTTTGGAGAAATATGTGATTTGAAATTACCTGAGGAAGCATCTCCTGCATGGGCAAATCTCTTTAAAGTAGAGCAATTCCCCATAAGACAATTCAAACTGCAAAATATGTGTAAAGGGGAAAAAAAAGCTTTTTTTTTTTTCCTTTTTTTCTTTTAAACATACCCTCTGTTTACCATGCTGTTCAAAGAATGTGATCACCAGGCGATGATTTTTGTCAGCTGCTTCCAGCACTGGCTTCTGTTTGCTGTGGGGCCACACCAGCAGCAACCTTTGCCTCCCACCAGGTGGAAATTGGGCTGAAATATTTAAATATTGGCAGAAAGTTGCCACAATTACTGCAGCTTAAATTTTGTGGGCTGAAAGCTGGAGTATTTCCCTTTCTTCCAATTAACTTTTAGTGGGATTTCCTAAAACTGAGAGGCTGCTCTTTCCTGTGTCACAGCAGGCAAGGTCAGAATGTTAGATGAGGATTCAGAAATCTGGATTATTCCTTCGTGCTTACTTGAAATTCCCATGGGAAACCGATGTTTTCCTTTCTGAATTATTTCTGGCAGCTCCACCTGGAATAATTACAGCCCAGGCAGCATCAAGGGAGGAGTATTTGCTTCAGTGAGTGAAACATTCCCGCTTAGGAAGTCAATAATGCTGAGATTTTGAGCAGCTTTTTCCTCCTGTTCTGCATCTCCCCTGAGGAGGAGATGGGAGTGCAGGATGCACTCGGTGCCTTCTTGTGTGAAAAAATGGAATATTCAGGTTAGGAAGGCATCCTCAGGGCAGCCAGCAAGGGCTGCTGGTGCTTTTTGCAGCACTGGCAGCTCCTTTGAAGGATTTCAGCACCACAGGGCTGCAGCTGAGCTCCAGCAGCATCCAGAATTTGTGGGAAGGTGCGCAGGGAAATGTGGGCTTATTAAGGATATTCTTTGAAAACTCCTGCTCTTTGTGGGGCACAAAGGGTATTCTTTGATAATTCCTGCTCTTTGTGGGGCACAAATGATGTTCTTTGATAATTCCTGCCACAAAGGATATTCTTTGATAATTCCTGCTCTCACAAAGACAGTGAACACTGGTGCACCTCCAGCTCAGCAATGTGACATCCACCCCCACAAAAACAAATGAAAGAGTCCCCAGGGTGACTTTTAGTGATGATGGTGAGGGAGGATGATGTGGAGTTCACAAGGACAGCTGGCTTTGATGCTGTCCTGCTGTGCCAGGTGTTTGGATGTCGCAGCAGTGAGGACAGGAAGAGGCTGAGGCTGAGCACAGGTCAGGCTCACACTGCAAATGTACATTTTTTTTTTTATGGTTTTGCATCAAACCACTCCTCCACGCATTCAAAAGGGGATGTTTGGCTGGAGGACGGGTTTATTTTTAGGGTTTGGTGGTTTCAGATGTTTTTGTTGGTGGGTGGCAGCGTTGCCAGCACATCCCAGGGCCCAGAGCTGCTGCTGGGGCTGAGCACATCCCCTCGGCTGGAGCAGCTCCCCTCCCTCTGTGTCCTGGCACTGGGGGAGCTCTGCTGGTGCCATCTGCATTTTTCATCCCTTGGCATCCTCTTGGGCCTTTTTTTTTCAATTTTTGAGGAAATCTGGGTGTTGTGGATAGCTCAGGAGGAAGATCCAGGGATACCCAAGGATGCTACATCTTGAAACCCACATTCCTCTTGTCTGTCTTGTGCTGGTAAAGAGAGAAACAAGGATTTGAGAATCTGCTTGATTTAAGAATCTGATTGAATTCAGAATTGAGGATGTGCTGCATCTGTGTGGTGTTCACCTCATTCAGCCATTGTCATGGCAACAGTCGGGAGGGCTGGCCCTGTCTCAGTGATCCCAGCCCTAAATCTGCTGGGTTTATTGCAGGTGGAGCAGCAGCCCTGCCCTGTTCCTGCTGTAGCTCGTGGGTAAATAACAGGAAAGGACTGAAATTAATCTGACATTGACCATGTTTTTGAAAAGCTGCCCTGACTTGGGGAAAACAGGCACATGCTTTTTTCAAATTTTAAAACTTCCTGTATCCTCAAATCAAAACCAAAACTGACTTGAAGGGCAAGTGAAACTTGACAGTGCTGTAAAAAGATGAGATGCATGTGAGGAGACTTCCTGAAAAATTGACTGAAATTCACTTTTCTTGCTAAAATCCTGCTGCTGGTGTTTTCTTGGTCATTTCTTTCAATTTTATTGACTGTGCTTGCTTTTTTCTGCTGCTGTTGAGTCTCTATGTTCATTCTTGAGTTTGGAATCAAGGGCTGGTACTGGAATTTTGTAGATTCCTTGCCCACTTCTCTTCCTTCATGCACAGCTCTCTGGAAGAAGTTTTTTGATATTATTGCAGATGCTGATGAACCTTGGAATCCTGGTTAGTTTTTCTATCACTCCCATCAGTGCTTAAGCTGTGAGAATCCCATTTCTGAATGTGAAAAACGGGAATCAATTGTTTTTAAAATGTTCAAAGTTTAATAATAATAAAATAGTTATAAAAATAGCAGTTTAATTAGAGTAATAATAATCTGGACAATTTGGATTAGGACAATATGAGACAATAAGAACAAAGAGTTATGGACAGTCTGGGTACCTCTTTCTGGGCAAAATAAGCCTGAAAAAGGACACAGGTTAACAGAGGATTAACCCTTAAAAACAACAACCTGTTGCAAATTTGTACACCTCATCCATGATGCATAAATTCCATTCAAATACAGGATTTACTCTGGTCAGTGTCAGCTTCTTCCTCTGGATCCTGACATTGTCTTCATGGCTGAGTGAGGCAGGAGGAAGTTTCTTCTGATAATGGAGCAATAAATTCTCTTTCTCTGAAAGATTCAGGTGTCCTGTGGCCGCTATCTCGCTACAAGTCCTTTCTTTAAAAAAGTATCCTACACAGCATCGTTTTTTTTTAACGTTTTGTTATAACCTAAAACTATATTTAACAGACTGCCAAAAAAATTAATACAGCATCACTTTCTGACATAACACATATGATATTCATTTGAATATTTGCCAAAAGCCAATCATAAAATACGCGTTTTTCACAGCGAATAAAACAGATTTATCTCCTCAACAGGTCAGGCTGTTTCTGGAGGCAGACCATTCTGGGTGGGAGATGTGATGTGTGGAGCATCACCCCTTAAATTGGTGTTGTTTTATTCCCTCCCAGGTGTGCTGACCATGCTGCCGCTGACCCCGCCCGTCTCCGAGACCCCTCTGCAGGAGCACTCGTAGGGTTTGCCGTGCAGATCCATGGACCTGGACCCCCATGCCAGCATGCAGGTGGGGATGAGGGTAGTCCGTGGAGTGGACTGGAAGTGGGGCAGCCAGGACAGCGGCGAGGGCAACGTGGGCACCGTGGTGGAGATCGGCCGCACGGGCAGCCCCACCACGCCCGACAAGACCGTGGTGGTGCAGTGGGATCAGGGCAACAGGACCAACTACCGCACGGGCTTCCAGGGGGCCTACGACCTGCTGCTCTATGACAACGCCCAGATAGGTGAGCACAGCAGGGCACAGCCCCTGGCACTGCCATTCCTGCCCCACGGCCCCTGTGCCAGCCTCCGCTGGCTGCCTGCACGGCGATGCTGGGATTTGTTGGTGGCAAAATAACCCAGCAGTAATTTAGAGCCTTGCTTGTACGTGTCTGTGTGATTTGTAAAGAATTTAATGTAATGTTTCTCTGTGTGCAAAGGCTCTGCTGGAGCAGGGGCACAGCCACCTCCTGTCCCTGTCCCGTGTGCTGGGACGGCCTTTGGCACCACCTGGCCATGGCCAGGACATTCCTGTTTCCCTCGCTGCAAAGGCTCTGCTGGGGCAGGGTTTGGCATTCTGCAGTGCTGGAAGGGTGGTTATGAAAGCTTGATTTTCCCTGGAATTCCTGTGGATCTCAAAGATGTTTTTCTAGAAGGGTTTGGCACTCTGCAATGCTGGAAGGGTGGTTCTAAAAACTTGATTTTCCCTGGAATTCCTGTGGATCTCAAAGATCTTTTTCTGCAGGGCTTTGGCATTTTGGCAGTGCCAAAAGGGCGATTCTAAAATGCTGATTTCCCCTCGAATTTGTGTGGATCTCAAAGATCTTTTTCTGCAGGGCTTTGGCATTTTGGCAGTGCCAAAGGGGTGATTCTAAAATGCTGATTTCCCCTCGAATTTGTGTGGATCTCAAAGATCTTTTTCTGCAGGGCTTTGGCATTTTGGCAGTGCCAAAGGGGTGATTCTAAAATGCTGATTTCCCCTCGAATTTGTGTGGATCTCAAAGATCTTTTTCTGCAGGGCTTTGGCATTTTGGCAGTGCCAAAGGGGTGATTCTAAAATGCTGATTTCCCCTCGAATTTGTGTGGATCTCAAAGATCTTTTTCTGCAGGGCTTTGGCATTTTGGCAGTGCCAAAGGGGTGATTCTAAAATGCTGATTTCCCCTCGAATTTGTGTGGATCTCAAAGATCTTTTTCTGCAGGGCTTTGGCATTTTGGCAGTGCCGGAAGGGTGATTCTAAAAACTTGATTTTCCCTGGAATTCGTGTGGATCTCCCATTCCCTTTCCCTCTCCCAGGTGTCCGTCACCCCAACATCATCTGCGACTGCTGCAAGAAGCACGGCATCCGCGGCATGAGGTGGAAGTGCAAGCTGTGCTTCGACTACGACCTGTGCACGCAGTGCTACATGAACAACAAGCACGACCTGGCGCACGCCTTCGAGCGCTACGAGACCGCCCACTCCCAGCCGTGAGTGCTCCCTCCCTTCCAGAACCTTCCGCGCGGAAAAAAAAAAAAAAAAGTCAAAATAAAAAAATAGAAGTAAAATTATATAAGTAAATAAGAAGTAAAATTATAAAATTATATATTATATATATTATATAATATATTATATTTCTATATTTCTATATAAGAAATATAGAAAATAAAAAGAGACATAAAAAAAAAGAGAGCCAAAATAAAAAATAGAAATAGAAGAAAATATATAAGATGAAAGGAAGAGAGAGAGAAAATAAAAGAAAAATATTAAAATATAAGAGGAAAGAAAAAGATGCATATAAAAAAGAGAGCAAAAATAAAAATACAAATGAAATAAAATATAGACATATAAGGTGAAAGGGAGAGAGAGAAAATACGAGAAAAGAAAAATGTCAAAATGAAAAATAGAAATAAAAATATAACCACGTAAGAGAAAAGAAAAAGAGACATAAAAAAAGAGAGCAAAAATAAAAATGGAAATGAAATAAAATATATAAGATGAAAGGAAGAGAGAGAGAAAATATAAAATGGAAATAAAATAAAATATATAAGATGAAAGGAAGAGAGAGAGAAAATATAAAATGGAAATAAAATAAAATATATAAGATGAAAGGAAGAGAGAGAAGAAAAATATAAAAAAAAATAGGAATAAAAATATAAACATGTAAGAGAAATGAATGTATCTGTGATATGACACAGTATGAGGTCAGATGAAGCAACTGTAACCAAGGAGGAACACCTCGAGAGAACAATGAAAACTTCGAGATCTGCAGCAAAATACTTTTTTTTTTTCAACTGGAAGTTTGCAGAAGGAAGCACAAAGAGATAGAAGTTATTCAGGAAAAACAAAACTATTTTAGTCCACTGTGGGTTTTCTTTGTTTTAAAATTATATGTTTTCTGTGTGATTCATAGGATCTTCTATCAACTTGCATTTGAGAAAGAAAAGAAAAAGAGACGTATAAAGAGAGAAAAGAAAAATATAAAAATAAAGATATTAATAAAAATAAAAATATAAACATTTAAGATGAAAGAAAAAGAGAGAAAATAAGAGAAAAGAAAAATATAAAAATAAAAATATTAATAAAATAAAAATATAAACATAAGGCAGCAGCTCTGAGCTGTCAGTCCCTGCCTCAGGCACTGCAGATCTTTTCAAGAACTGAAATTTTCTGCCTATGACTCACTGGGACTATTGCTCAGATCACTCATCTCTCTCTTCTCTTTTCTCTTCTTTTTTTTTTCCTTCTAAATAAAGCAGACAATAAAACCTTCAGCAGTTCCTTAAGGACAAAGAGAGAAAATCAAAGTATTTTCTTCTAATTTTTTTTTCTTTCTAAATAAAGTAGAGGAGAAAACCTGTGGCAGTTCCTTAAGGATAAGAAGACAAAATCAGACTATTTTCCTTTTTTTCCTTCTAAGTAAAGTAGAAGGAAAAAAAGAAAAGAAAAAAAGAGGAAGAAAGAAAAAGGGAGAGAAAATCAGAGTATTTTATTTTTTTCCTTCTAAGTAAAGTAGAAGAGGAAGCCTTTGGTTGTTCCTTAAGGACAAAGAGAGAAAATCAGAGTATTTTCTTTTTTTCTTTCTAAATAAGGTAGAAGAGAAAGCCTTTGGCAGTTCCTTAAGGACAAAAAGAGAAAATCAGAGTATTTAAGCAGTCAGTGGTAAATGCTGTGTGGATTTTGGGTTTTGTCAGCCTCCTGTAGGTTCCTCCTTTCCCTGGCAGGGATTTGGGATCCTGTGGTTC
>NW_005054449.1:359912-366729 GCF_000277835.1 Geospiza fortis
GCCCTCCCTGTTTGTAGCAGGTCACTGGTTCAGGATTTAGGGGGATTTAATGCAGGATTTAGGGGGATTTAACCCCAGACAGGCCCTGCAGAGGGTTCCCATCAGTCTCTAAAGAGGCTTTGCAGGCACCTTTACCTGCAGAGCTATTTCAGCTCCTAAAATGACCTGAATTTGAACTTGAAGGGGTAGGAAGTGCTGATTTTTTTTTTACATTTTGCTATTTGAGGTAATCTCTTCCTGACCTCCTAATTTGTTATTTTTTACTGTTATTTTTATTTATTTTATAATTGCTTAAGTCACTTATCTCTCTTTTTTCCTTTTCCTTTTTTTTTTCCTTCTAAGTAAAGTAGAAGATAAAACCTTTGGCAGTTCCTTAAACACAAAAAGAGAAAAACCATTTTCTTTTATATTTCTATAATATAATATAATATAATATAATATAATATAATATAATATAATATAATATAAATATATTACATAGTATATATTATACATTATATATTATATTTATATAATAACTATAATAAATACTTACTATTATTTTAATTTCCTGTTTAGTTTGGATTTTATGGCTCTTGTGGGAGAGCTTCTCATCCTTGGCTTAAAAGGATGAGTTTTACTGAAGGGCTTTTTCCAGATCTGGTGTATCCATTTCCTGAATATTTGCTTAGTAATTGGGAGATAAATCAGTGTCTGTGAGCAGGGCAGCAAAGCAAAGCTCATCAGTTTTCTCTTAGAGCTGGAAAATTCAGGCGCATTCTGGTGAGTTCTGCAAAAAAAAAAAAAAAAAAAGGAAAAAAATCTGGATAAAGGACAAAATCTGGATTAAGACAGTTCCTGAAATAGGTTTCTGTAATCAAACCTGAGATAATCTCCTAGAAAATATTCATGTTGTTCTATTCCCACGCAGCACCAACATTTTGCTTGGATCACCTGCTCAGGGCTGGGGCTGGGCTGAATTTCAGATGTGGAATAATTTCCCCAGGTTATTTTCTAGCCTTTTCTCACCAATAAATCACAACCTCAGTGGTTTTTCACAAGCCTTGTTTTTAATTATTTTTTTTTTCCTGGCAAACAATGGAGCTGGAGGAGCCAGCGAGCTGCACAGGGAAATGTTTTGTGTAATCAAGCACAAGAAATACAAATATTTTCTCCCATTGTGCTTTATCCTGTAGTCAAAACAGAAATTGCAGTTCTTTTCAGCTGTAATTCCTAAACCAGCTCTGGCTGGTGGAGTTGGAAATCAGATCCAGGAACAAGTGTGTGCTCTGATTTAGGTCTGTGCAGTTTTAATAATCCAAATTAAATTCCCATCTGTGGCTGTGAGAGCTGAGCTGATCCAGCAGCTGAGTGACAACTACTGGGTGTTTGATTTCTGGGCAATAATATAAATAATGCATATTATTAACACAGTAACCCCCTCAGCAGGAGGAATTTATGAACTATTTATTTTAATCTGCAGTGGCAGTTTCAGCTAAGAAACTTGGGTGAGGAATCTTTGTAATCAAATGAATTTATTAATATGGATTTTTAATCTATTAATGGATTGATATTTTACTTTAGAGAAATCTTATTTTAGGGAAAAAGCCACCATGATTTGCCAGATAAATTACCTGTGCCTCCCTAAAAAGCCCCAACCATGAGCACCAAGGGATATTTTCACACTGGGGCTTCCCTTGTGTAATTTGGATTATTCTGTTTGATTTCTACAACAGGGATTGACATGTTTTATATTGACATATTCAATGACATATTTTATCTTTATCTTTGCTGGAATTACCTGATCAAAACTTCAAGCAAGAGAAACCTTCCCTGAACCAGCTTTAGCAGGGTTTTGAGCTAATAATGAACTTTGGAGGATGATAAAATGACATTTTCACTGTGTGCTCAGTGGTGTTTCTGCGTCTCCTCAGTGCAATATTCTGCTTTTAAATGCTCTGTGTGAACATCTCTGAGTGAAAAACTCTCTGCAGGAACCTTTTTAGTTCCCATTGAGTAGCCTTGGTCTGAAATCTTCCCTGCTGTGGCTTTCCAGTGCAGGATTTGATCCAAATTAATTTGGGGGTTACCAAAAAACCACAGTTTTTACTGATAAAGATGTGTTATAAGGCTGGTTTTGTCAATAAATGTGTCTTGTCAAGGATGGAGAAGATTGAAAAGGAAAAAATCTGGATAAAGGCAGTTCCTGAAATAGGTTTCTGTGATCCAGATTTCTTTGGGATTGCCAAAAAAACACTGATAAATTAATGTATTATGAGGATACAGCTGGTTTTGTCCATAAATGTGCCCTGTCAAGGATGGAGAGGATTGAAAAGGAAAAAATCTGGGTAAAGGCAGTTCCTGAAATAGTTTCTGTGATTCACATTTCTTTGGGGGTTACCAAAAATCCCACAGCTTTTACAGATAAATTAATGTGTTTTAAGGATACAGCTGGTTTTGTCAATAAATGTGCTTTGTCAAGAATGGAGATGATTGAAAAGGAAAAAATCTGGGTAAAGACAATTCCTGAAATAGGTTTCTGTGAGCCAAATTACTTTGGGATTACCAAAAAAACGCTGATAAATGGATGTGTTTTAAGGTTACAGCCTGCTTTGTCAATAAATGTGCCCTGTCAAGGATGGAGAGGATTGAAAAGGGAAAAAAATCTGGGTAAAGGCAGCTCCTGAAATAGGTTTCTGTGATCCTGATCTTAGTCTGGTTCCTGCCTGAGCAGCCAGCAGCCATCTGTCAGAAGTGCCTCCTTTATCCTCTGCTGGAAGAGTTTCAGGAGAAGCTTTGCTGGGGGGATTAGAAAACCTGGAATTTCTTGCTTTGAGGTCACTTTTGTCTGTAGTTCCTGCGAGATCTTCGTGTTTTGGCTTTTCTGGAGGTGGATCTTTGTGTGTCCTGGCAGGGATGTGGGTTTGTGTCTCCCAGGAGTTGAAAATCTGGTTTAGGGCTGTGCCTTTGTGAAGGTTTAATGTGATATTTATTTATTTATTATCACAGGTTTATGGGCTGCCACTTTACAGGGTGACCATCCCTTCTGCTTCTTGTCCCCTTAATCGTGTTTATTTCTTCAGATAAGAAGAAGAAATCTGCAGCAGAAAAAATCTCACAAAACACATCAGACATGCCTGGTGTGAAGGAGCTCTGGCTTGCTGCTGCAAATTTAAAAGTAGTTTTTATTTAAATTTCTGCAGATCAGTGGATTTGGAGGGAATAATGTGATATTTATGGGCTGCCACCTTACAGGGTGCCCATCCCTTCTGCTTCTTGTCCCCTTAATCGTGTTTATTTCTTCAGATAAGAAGAAGAAATCTGCAGCAGAAAAAATCTCACAAAACACATCAGACATGCCTGGTGTGAAGGAGCTCTGGCTTGCTGCTGCAAATTTAAAAGTAGTTTTTATTTAAATTTCTGCAGATCAGTGGATTTGGAGGGAATAATGTGATATTTATGGGCTGCCACCTTACAGGGTGCCCATCCCTTCTGCTTCTTGTCCCCTTAATCGTGTTTATTTCTTCAGATAAGAAGAAGAAATCTGCAGCAGAAAAAATCTCACAAAACACATCAGACATGCCTGGTGTGAAGGAGCTCTGGCTTGCTGCTGCAAATTTAAAAGTAGTTTTTATTTAAATTTCTGCAGATCAGTGGATTTGGAGGGAATAATGTGATATTTATGGGCTGCCACCTTACAGGGTGCCCATCCCTTCTGCTTCTTGTCCCCTTAATTGTGTTTATTTCTTCGGATATGAACTTAGTGCACCAGAAAAATCCCACTAAACACATCAACCATGCCTGGTGTGAAAGAGCTCTGGCTTGCTGCTGCAAATTTGAAGTAGTTTTTGTTTAAATTTCTCCAGATCAGTCAATTTGGAGGGATGAATGTGATATTTATGGGCTGCCACATTACAGGGTCTCATCCCTTCTGCTTCCTTGTCCTCTTATTTATGTTTCTTATGTTTATTTATTCAGATATGAACTTTCTGCAGCAGAAAAAAATCCACTAAACACATCAACCAGGCCTGGTGTGAAGGAGCTCTGGCTTGCTGCTGCCAATTTCAAGTAGTTTTTGTTTGAATTTCTCCAGATCAGTGGATTTGGATGTCCCATCCCTCTCTTTAAAGCAGGGGTGATGCTGCTGTTCCGGATGCAGCTCAGGGATGTCAAAACCCAAATCAGCACCTCAGGGAAGCTTGAGCAGGCAGAACATCCCCAGGGAGTGGTTCCCAGAGAGCCACAGCTTCATTCTGGACACTTCATGCTCCCAAGTGCTTCCTGGGCCCTGCGGTAATTTAATATCCTTGGAATTTGTAGGGCAGAAATGGCTGCAGACTTGTGCTGTCGTAATTAAATTTGTTACTAAAGGCAGCAGCACGGTGATTAAATTTATCCCAGGGGTATTTTTGCATCACACTGGGTAACTTTGGTTGTTACCCAGTATTTGGAGCAAAACATTGAATTAGATTAAAACCTTGATAAGAATCTTTGGCTGAGGAGATTTGGTGCTCGCATCAGAATCAGGGTCAGAATTTCAGTGAGGCTGGGGAAGTAGGGCACTTCTGGCCCCAGAATTGCAGCAGGACAGGAGATGGAGTTTCTTACAATTTCCTTTTTGTAAGGAAACTCAGCTTTCTAAATTGATCAGCTTTGTTTTTTTGGTCTCCATCCACAAATTTCAGAGGAGGTGGCAGGTTAATGTGAGAGGGTTGAGCTGGGGGATGACTACTGTTACATGATAATCCAAAAAGGGAACTTCTGCTAAGAATAGGATGAGGGGTGGATATTTTGCTATTTAAACATCTTAAGCTCAGCTTGGTGCTTTATTTTACTATCGCTAAGAATCTTTGCATTGAATCCCATCCCTTGTGAGAGGAGGCTTCGGAAGAGAGAATTATATTTTTATCACTTTGTCTCAGGGCTTGGCTCAGACATCTTTGATAAATTATTAGGAAAAACATTGAACAAAATGCAGTGAAGACATCCAGGCTATTTCAGAGGAAATCCATGCTGGTTTTTGAAGCCAGTCTGTAGAGCCTGACAGTGCAGTAAAATGAATGATGAGCAGTGGCTCTTTATAGCTGAGCTTTCCCCTCCACTGTCATTATCTTCTTTCATAACAATATCCAGCCTTGATGGTGCTTAAAGCAGACAAAATCTCAACCCTCCAAACATTTTCCTCCTGCTGAGCTCCAGCCTGGCTAATTAATGAATATAAATTATTAGTCATTATAACAGCAAGGCATAAATAGTCCCTCCCTCTTTTGAAACCCACAGGGTTGTAAACCACAGGTTCAGAAAAATAAAAGACTTAAGCATTTGCTGGATAAGTAAACACGAAGTTCAAGCCTAAGCTTTTTATCCTCCCGAGTCTCCACCTTGCCTCTGGAGGTATTAGATGGAAAAGAAATGCTCTGAGGTCAGCCCTGCCCCCAGGAAGCTTCCCCTCCCCTTGCCCTGTGCAGCAGCTGCTGAACTTGGGCTGCCCTGTCTGGGCTGGGGCTTGCCAAGAAGAGCCTGTCTGGCTCCGGGGGCATGGGTTGGGGCACCTAGAAAAGGGATTGTGGCCTGGAAAGGAATTGTGGTCTGTAAAGGGATTGTACCTAGAAAAGGGATTGTACCTTGAAAAGGGATTGTGCCCTGAAAAGGGATTGTGCCCTGGGGGAACAGCCAGGCAGGTCCCCGTGGACTTTGGTGACTGATGAGAAGGCTTTGTGGATTTTATCCTGAAAAGGGATTGTGCCCTGGCTGAGCAGCCAGGCAGGTTCCCCTGGATTTTGGTGGCTTGGTGATTGATGAGAAGGCTTTTTGAATTGTACCTGGAAAAGGGATTGTGCCCTGGCTGAGCAGCCAGGCAGTCCCCGTGGATTTTGGTGGCTGATGAGAAGACTTTGTGGATTTTATCCTGAAAAGGGATTTTGCCCTGCCTGAGCAGCCAGGCAGGACCCTGGGAATTTTGGTGACATGGTGACTGATGAGAAGGCTTTGTGGACTGTACTCTGAAAAAGGATTGTACCCTAGCTGAGCAGCCAAGCAGGTTTCTCTGGATTTTGGTGGCTTTTTTGATTGTACCTTGGCTGAACAGCCAGGCAGGTGCCTGTGGATTTTGGTGGCTTGGTGACTGATGAGAAGGCTTTTTGGATTGTACCCTGCGTGAGCAGCCAGACAGTCCCTGTGGATTTTGGTGGCTTTTTGGATTGTACCCTGAGTGAGCAGCCAGGCAGTCCCTGTGGGTTTTGGTGCCTTGCTGGCTGATGAGAAGCCTTTGTGGCAGCCTGGGGACAGCAGAGGGGCTGCCTCAGTGACATTATGGGCATTGGGAGCTGCTTTAACAGGACATCAGACCCCCTGTTCACCATCACGTAGGTGCCTCTCTCCTTCTCCCTGCACTGGGGGGGTCTGTGCTGGGTTGGGGGTGCAGGGCAGGTCTGGGGGAGCCTGGAATGTTCCAGAATTCCACAGCCCTGCTGCTCTGAGCTGCTCTGGTTCTCTGCTTGCAGAACGTGCTGAGCTCCATCCCTGCCTCCCTGCAGGGCCACCCCAAAAATGTCATGACCCTGCAGTGAGGGGGGGGGTCCTCGTGGTGCAGCCCTGAGCTGGAGCAGAGCTTTGGCACTTCTGCAACAACAACAAATCCATTTGTTCCTCTGGTTTTGGTTTTGCAGGGTCCTCGTGAGCCCTCGGCAGAATCTGACTCGCATCACCCTAAAAGGGACTTTCCAGGGGGCTAAAGTGGTCCGTGGGCCTGACTGGGAGTGGGGCAACCAGGATGGTAAGCTGCCTCTGGGATGGCCTGTAGAATTTGATTTTTTATATATATTTTAAAAATATACAT
>NW_005054449.1:366755-378792 GCF_000277835.1 Geospiza fortis
TTTTTACTTTTATATTTTATATTTTTATTTTAATTTATATTCTATATTTATATTTTCTTTTTATAATTTAAATTTTGTTTTAAATTTATTTTTATATTATCATATTTTATTTTATATTTATCGATCATATTTATATTTATAAATTCGTATTTATATTTTGTATTCCTCATTTATATTTATATTTTATCCCTATTTATATATGTATCTATTTAAAAATATATAGCTGTTTATTTATATATGATTTTTTAGCTGATTTTGGGGTGTAGTGCCTGTTCTGCTTTCTGTAGGAATTGAAACCTTCAGGCTAAGACTGCAATAGGACAAAAATGTGTTTTTAAACTGTTTTTGGGGTGTAGTGCCTGTGCCCAGGTCAGTGACAGCAATTGCTCCAGGACTGAGGGAGCTTTCCTGCCCCTTTGTCCCAGAGCCCTGCACACACCCTGTGATGTTTACAGCTCCTTTTCCCCCTGAAGAATTAAGTCAAAAGTTCAAAGGTTTCCAAAGTTGACTCTGCCATTTATTGCAGCTCTGGGTTCAGGGGAGGATGTGGATCCTTGCAGGGTCTGAGAGTAAATAATCAGCTTATTCTCAATAGAGCTTATCCATCCTCTGGAGATCACAGCAGCATTTACATGTCTGAGACTTGTCTTGCTGACAGTGCTGCTGACCTGAAAGCAGCTCCATGAGCAGGAGCAGAGAGAGGAACCCTAAATTCACCCCTCAGCTGCTCTCTGCTGGGAAAAAAGAACTTAAGAATTTAATTTCTTTAAATGGGATAACTGAATCTGAAATTAAACAGGATTTAAATGGGATAACCCAGAATTTAACTGGATAACTATAGCTCCAGCACTGGTTCTGGATAAATCTGGATAAATCATTTAAATATCTTCCTGGGAGTGAAAAATAAGATGTTAAGATAAATATTGCAAGAATTCTGGCTCTGGTTTTGGTGGAGCTGCCCCATCCACAGCCATGGGCTTGTCATGAGTAGAACTTCCAGCAAAACCCAAAAAAATTTGCATTGTGCTAATGAATGAGGAGTTCAGCTCCTTCAGGTGTTGGATTTCAGGACTTTGCAGGCAACCAGAAGTTCCTCAGCGAGACAGATCTTGCTGTCCTTGTTTGGAGAAGTCCTGGGGAAGCGTTGGGACTTGCCCAAATTGGGAATCTGCAAACCCCGATTGCCTTCACTGCGTTGTCTCTTGGATCAGAGTCCCAGTGCCCGGCCAGATCCACCTCCCCACATCCCTCCTCCTCTTCTGGATCCTTCAAGCTCCTTGCTTGAGGAAAACCAAGTTTATTTGATGTTCCCCCACCTGGATGGTGTTGGGAAGAGATTTAAGGATCTCTAAAAGTTGGATCTTGGATCTTGCAGCACATGGATGGGGTTGGGGAGAAATTTAAAGCTGCTGAGTGGATCTTTAGCTCTTGGGTCTTGCAGCACATGGAGGGGGTTAGGGAGAGATTTAAAGATCCTGAGTGGATCTTTAGCACTTGGATCTTGGATCTTGCACATGGATGGTGTTGGGGAGAGATTTAAAGATTCTGGGTGGATTTTAGCACTTGGATACTGGATCTTGCAGCACACAGATGGTGTTGGGGAGAGATTTAAAGATTCTGGGTGGATTTTAGCACTTGGATCCTGGATCTTGCAGCACTGCTGAGTATTTCTGTTGCCACAGTGTGGTGCCATGACACCATGTGTGCATTCCCCAACTAGGCCATGCTCCTGCACGCCAGGAATCCTCCACAGAATCATTCCAAAATGAACTTTTAACACAGAGATTCCCTCCTAATCACCCAAAATGAGTTGTCTCATGATCCAATTTTCCTGATTTGCACTTTTTTGTGCCCTCAGGGGGTGAGGGTAAGACCGGCCGCGTGGTCGATATCCGTGGCTGGGACGTGGAGACCGGCCGCAGCGTCGCCAGCGTCACCTGGGCAGACGGAACCACCAACGTCTACAGGGTGGGCCACAAGGGAAAAGTGGACCTCAAATGTACCGTGGAGGCTTCTGGGGGCTTCTACTACAAGGAGCACCTCCCGAAATTAGGTGGGTTTGGAGACAAATCTTTGCTGAGTAAAGTCTTTGTTGAGGAGTTGTGAGCGGCTGTTGGCGCTGAAGCCATTTTTTGTTTGGAAGACAAAACCACCTCTTGATTTTCTAAATTTCCCACATAATGAGCATTATTTGAGAGAATTTAGTTTGTGTGCAAACATCCTGCTTGATCTCAGAGTGATTCATGGAATAGTTTGGACTTTCAGTGTTAAAACCATCAGACGCCCACAGTTCTATCCCAAGGAATGCAAACTCTGTTGGAAATGCAGGAAATTCCCTCTCTGCTACAGAGAACCCAACTTCTCTCACTTCTGTTACATTTGTCAATGCAAAGCTTTTCATTCTTCAGGCAAGCTGGTGTTCACTGTGCTTTTAGAGAGCAAACACTCTCCTGGTGGAGCCAAAAGGGGAATGTGACCAAAGGGAGAGTTTGGAGAATGGAACAGCCAAAAATTAGAAAAAATTATGGGAAAAGGTGATGTCTGAACTGGCAACTTGCTGCAATCCCCCTTTCCTCTTAAGTCCAAGAAAACTCCCTGTGTTTTTGGACTTGATGCTTTTTTTACTCATTTGGCTGTGGGGTTGTTTTTCTTTTAATGAGGTGCAGGGACCATCTTTGGTTCCCCCGAAGAAAAACAGAGGGGTCTGTTCTGGTGTTTGCAGCAGCACAATCAGGGTTTTTATCAGACAAAACTTTTCAGGCTGACTTTTCCTGCTCAAACTTTTCTCTCCCTGAGCACCTTGGCAAGAGCACGAGGGGAGGGAAGGGTTGGATGAGGAGCTCAATTCCAGGGGTAGGGATGGGTGGGAGGGTAAGGAACTCCTCAGAGTGAATTCTGTGCCTGCCTGTGAGGGGAGAACTAATTCTGGGTGCTGTGTGGGCATGTCTGAACAGCACTTGTGGGTGAGGGGATTGCTAAGAACAGCTCCTGGTGTCTGCCCCGGCCTGAGAGGCACTCAGAGGGACAAAATGGCTCTTGTTAGAGCTGTTTTATTAATATCGTTTAATTCTATATTTTTATACATATAAAATATAATTTTTACATATAAATGATATTTTCTATGTATAAAAGTATACATCATTATAATTATGTAATTATACACTGCTTTAGTAATATAGTGTAATTACAGTAGAATTGTAATTGTAAAATTGTAAATTGTAAAATAGAATTGTAACATCATGTAATTATTAATATAATTAGAGTTAAATCCTACTGATTTCTCTGCTGCCCTGTAAAGTGTATAGGGCACGAAAAGGGGTTTTAATACAGTGTAATTATAATAGAATTGTAATTGTAAATTTGTAAAATAGAACTGTAGTATCATGTAATTATTAATATTATTAGAGTTAAATCCTACTGATTTCTCTGCTGCCCTACAGTGTATAGGGCATGGAAAGGGTTTTGCACCATTCTTCCTGAATTAATTTTAATTTTCAGCCCTTTTAAGGCACCCAGGGTGTGTGAGTGCCCCCTGCATGCCTGTGGGTGCTGCCCTATAGAGTGTATAGGGCATGAATAGGGTTTTGCTCAATTCTGCCCCAATTAAAGTTAATTTCCAGCCCTTGTAAGGCACCCAGGGTGTGTGAGTGCGCCCTGCATGCCTGTGGGTGCTGCCCTATAGAGTGTATAGGGCATGAATAGGGTTTTGCTCAATTCTGCCCCAATTAAAGTTAATTTCCAGCCCTTGTAAGGCACCCAGGGTGTGTGAGTGCACCCTGCATGCCTGTGGGTGCTGTCCTTGCTGTCCCCAGGGAAACCAGCTGAGCTGCAGAGGAAGGAGAGCACAGACAGACATCCCTTCCAGCACGGGGACAAGGTGAAGTGCCTGCTGGACATCGACATCCTGCGGGAGATGCAGGAGGGCCACGGGGGCTGGAATCCCAAAATGGCTGAGGTGAGTCCCTGGGGTCTCCCTGCGTACAATTCCAGCTTCTCCCTCCTTCTGCACTGCTCAGGAAATTACCAGGACATCTTTGTGTGACCTTAGAGTTGAACTGAATCACAAATGCAGATTATTTTAGTGATAGGACGCTGGAGTCAGAGTTATTTTTAGGTTTTGTTGGATGAAAATGGCCTTGTGGGTCTTTGCAAAAGTCTTGGAAGCAAAAAAAAAAACCAACAAAAAAAAGGCTGGATTGTTGTTTTTAAATGAGCCATGGGTCTTTTCTTTGCTGTTCTGGATCCATTCCTTGTTTGGCTTATTTTGTGCTGTGCATTGCTGGTAATTAAAGTTTGTGTTTTGTCAACACTGGGCTCTGTCCTTGGCCAAGGCTAGGATTTCTCAGCCCATATCAGATTTTTGGAGCTTAGTCTTGCCTTTAACTTAAGAGCCATCAGTCTGCTGTCACCTGTCATTTTAAAAAACCCCAGGGAGTGGAGGAAATAAAGATAGAAATGGCACTTATTACTGTAAATAGCATGAATAAATATTATAAAACTTAAGATATGTTAATTATCAATCCTGGCCTAACCTCCCCTATAGGTGAGGAGACTTTTTGAAACCAGGCTTAAATTAATGTCAAGGCAAACTCTGTTATTTCAGTTTCAGTGTGGAAATCTTTTAACTGAAATCTTTTAACTTTTAACTGAAATATTTTAAATTTTTGGTTTTTTTTTTTTTTTCTTCAGCCTGGCAGGCAGGGACTTGGCATCTTCTGATGAATTTTAACAAAGCTGCCAGTGGAGCCATGAGATTTTTAATTCCAGCTCAGGAATGCACCCCCAAAGCAGATTTTGGGTGTTGCTGTGTCTGTTGCTGGTTGTTAAATCTCTGTGCTCCTGAATTCCTGTTTTTGGGGAATGCAGGGGTAGAGAGGGATATTAAACAGAGAAACAGGAACCTCTGTCACCTCAGAAATTGGCATTTTTTACCTCTTTATAAACCATGAATTGCTCAGGACCTGATCTAGAGCCCTGCACCGCACAATTCTATTTTTATTTTGTGTGCCCTGCCCCTTTTTCCCCTCTCAGAGTTTGCCTTGCTGGTGTTTTATAATGCAGAGCAACTTATTGGATTGGTAAATAATGGGATGAATGGGAAAATACAGAATTTAGGACTCACAGGAATTTAGGATTTGGAAATGCTGGAATTAACAGGAAAATACAGAATTTAGGATTGGGAAATCTGGGATTATCAGGAAAAGGCAGAATTTAGGATTGGGAAATCTGGGATTAACAGGAAAAAGCAGAATTTAGGATTGGGAAATCTGGGATTAACAGGAAAATATGGACTTTAAAACTGACAGGAATTTAGGACTGGGAAATGCTGGGATTAAGGAAAATGCAGAATTTAGGACTCACAGGAATTTAGGATTTGGAAATGCTGGGATTAATGGGAAAATGCAGAATTTAGGATTGGGAAATGATGGGATTAATGGGAGAATCCAGAATTCAGGACTGGGAAATCTGGGATTGACAGGAAAATACGGAATTTAAGACCGACAGGAATTCAGGACTGAGAAATGCTGGGATTAATGGGAAAATCCAGAGTTTAGGACTGGGAAATGCTGGGATTAATGGGAAAATCCAGAGTTTAGGACTGGGAAATGCTGGATTTGTATAAAAATACAGAATAAAGATTTGGGAGCAGCGTGGATGGGAAATGCTGGGCGATTTAGCCTCGGACACCTTCTTCCCCCACTATTAAAGCAGACGATTCACTGAGAAGCTTTCCCCTGTTGTGTTGTTTGTCCCAAGTTCATCGGGCAGACGGGGACGGTGCACAGGATCACGGACAGGGGGGACGTGAGGGTGCAGTTCAACAGTGACACGCGCTGGACCTTCCACCCTGGAGCCCTGACCAAGGTAGGTGCTGGCAACGCTGCAGGAGGTCACTGGTGCTCCTGGGCAGAGCTCAGAGGTGCTGAAGGAACACCCAGCTCTTGTAAACACAATTTTCCTGTTTTTTAAACTTTTGTATTTGCCACTCCTGAAGGTAAACTGCGTTTCTTAATTTCAGCTTCCAGTCCCTCATCCTTCTGCAGCTGCCTTGCCCTTGTGATGAACTTTTTCCCCACTTAATTTCCCTTTGATTTTTTTTTTGTTATTCTTTGTTTTGTGTCTCCATGTTGTTCTTTTTTGCATCTTTGTCTCACTTCTCTTTGATTTCTTCCGAGTCTTTAATCCAGCCCTTCTAATTTTGTGGCTGCATTTCTAAAGCTCACAGCTCTGGCCTTCCCCAGAGGTTTGAGGACTTTGAGAAGTGGATAATTAGAAATAGAGATAATTAGGTATAGAAGAAGCTGCTGGAAGACCACAAAATTCTGACCTGAGCAAGGTCACAATGCTAAAAACTCCCAACACCAGTGGAAAGTGCAGTGTCAGACTGTTTTGCACAAAATCAGTCTGCTCTGAAAAGTTTGTTTTGACACTGTTCCCTTCCTAGCTCAGTGAGCAGAGGGAGCATCTGGCAAATTCCCAGCACAGATAACCCTGCTTTCCCTTTTCTGTTTGAAATAACAAACATTTCACTTCCTTATTAGAGTGAATTAAAATCTCCAGTGCCAAGCCAGGTGTAAGGAGGAGATGCACCAAGAAAACTTCCATGCTTTATCTGGTATTAATAATAAACCATTTGGAGCAAAAGAAGTTAGGAAACTGTTCCAAATTATTGGAACAACTGTTCCAAATTATTTCCCTACTTAAATGTGCACTTGGCCTAAAAGAGAATTGAACTGTGTTTATTGTCTTGGTAGCTGCATTTATGTTTTGCAATTCTGTTTTTTCACTCAGTGGGTGTCTTGTTTGTTGGGATTTTTGGGAGTGGGGTGGAGGGGGCTGATCACTGTTCATTTTTTGTCTCTCTGTGTGTGTGGTGGCTTCATCCCCCAAAAGCTTATGACTTTCTTTTTCTTGTAGCTCAACACCTTTTGGGTTGGTGATGTGGTCCGGGTGATAGATGATATGGAAACGGTGAAGCGCTTCCAACCTGGTCATGGGGAGTGGACAGATGAGATGGCACCTGTGAGTGTGCTCCAGTTCCAGGACAGTCCAGTAACCTCCTGAGCTTCCCCAGGAAGACTTGGGCTTGTCCCCCCCCCCAAAATCCCTGCTGGGAAGTCCCTGCCCAGCCCCTGCTGCTGGCGGCTCTCGGTGACGCCGTCGTGGCCACGGCACCCAAACGGGACAAGGGGGAATCCAACAAAAAGGATTTGGCTGCCACCAGCTCATGGGAGAGGTTTCCATCACCAAAGTCCTCTTATGCCCTCCCTGACTCTCTGGAATGAGGCAGGGAGGTGGAAAAATCAGCCCAGTATGGCTAAAATTGGGATGCAGGTTCCTCCAGGAGGAGTTAAACCTCAGAGGAACCATCCCCAGTCCCAGCTTGATCAGTTCTTCTCAGGTTCCTCCAGGAGCAGTTTTAAAGCCCAGAGGAACCATCTCCAGTCCCAATTTGATCAGTTCTTCTCAGGTTCCTCCAGGAGCAGTTTTAAAGCCCAGAGGAACCATCTCCAGTCCCAATTTGATCAGTTCTTCTCAGGTTCCTCCAGGAGCAGTTAAAGCTCAGAGGAACCATCTCCAGTCCCAGTTCGATCAGTTCTTCTCAGGTTCCTCCAGGAGCAGTTTTAAAGCCCAGAGGAACCATCCCCAGTCCCAGCTTGATCAGTTTTTCTCAGCACCTCCCTCCCAGCCATTTCCAGTGTGTCTGGAAAACCCTTCCATGGCAAAGCAGTGAGAGAGAAACTGCTGAGAACCCTCTGGTGTCCTCGAAGTGGGAGCTGTCTGTGAATGTGTCACTTGTCCAGTCCTTCTTTTCACACAGCAGGAGCTGCAGCTTTACAAAAAAATAAACCCCAAAAAAACCCTGCCTTTGGATCTGGGAATTTTTGCAAAAAAATCCTTTTTTTTTTTTTTTTTTTGTTTCCTTACAGACCCTGGGGCACATTGGGAAGGTGATCAAGGTCTATGGGGATGGAGATCTGCGAGTGTCAGTGGGGGGACAGTCCTGGACCTTCAACCCTGCCTGCCTGACAGCCTACCAGAGGGAGGAGGAGGCCAACCTGATGACCACAGAGAGTGCCAAGGAGCCCAAAAGTGAGGGACAAACCTGGTCCCACTAGGGCTGGGAGATCTTTGGTCCAACTCTTTGGGTGGTGGCAAAACCCAGGTGTTCTTGCCTGGGTGGAGAATTAAAGTTTGGCTGTGATTTATTGGGCAAGCAAAGCTGGGCCTTGGGAAAATGCAGGATTTGGGACTTGGGAATGATGGGGTTAATGGGGAAATGCAGGGTTTAGGATTTGGGAATGATGGGATTAATGGGGAAGTGCAGGATTTAGGACTGGGAAATGATGGGATTAATGGGGAAATGCAGGATTTTGGACTTGGGAAATTATGGGATTAACAGGAAAATAAAGAATTTAGGACCGGGAGATGCTGGGATTAATGGGGAAGTGCAGGATTTAGGATTTGGGAATGATGGGATTAATGGGGAAATGCACAGTTTAGGACTAACTGGAATTTAGGACTTGGAAATGCTGGGATTAGTGAGAAAATAGAGAATAAAATTTTGCTGTGCTTTACTGGGCAAGCAAAGCTGTCCTTGACAGGAAAATACAGGTTTAAGAACTTGGAAATGATGGGATTAGGAGGAAAATACAGAATTTAGGACTCACTTGAATCTAGGACTTGGAAATGCTAGGATTAATGGAGAAAATGCAGAATTTTGGACTGGGAAATGCTGGGATTAATGGGAAAACACAGAATAAAACCCAGCTGTGCCTTACTGGACACAGCAAAGCTGGCCTTGACAGGAAAATACAGATTTTAGGACTTGGAAATCTTGGCTCAACAGGAAAATACAGAGTTTAGGCCTCAGAATTGCTAAGCACAGTTCTGCCCTGGGTTCAGCATTTGCCTCATCCCTGCTGTGTCTCAGTTCCCTGTTCGTCCTGTTTCCTGCACAAGGACACTGATTCTTGTGAAATGCTCCAGGTCTGTGCGTGGAGCTGTTGTGAAATCAGCAATTGTTTGGCCTAATCTGCCCTGAAATCGAGTTTGGGATCACATGGTGCGTGGAGGGGATTTTTTTTTTTGGTGCTTTTCACATCTGTTCGAAATTTTTTTTTGACCATCTTTATTTCCTCTGAGTGTCAGGATCATGTGGGGGAAAGCACAGACCTGCCAGGATTTTTTTGTTTTCCTGATACAGACAGATCTGGAACTGTTCGCTCAAATCAGACTTGAGGCAGAAATTGCAGAATTTTTTTTGAGTTTGCACTTCTGGCACCTGTGTCCCCTCAAACTGACAGGTGAATTTTTGTCCCTTTTTCAGGTACTTTGGTGACTGTCCTGGAGAAGCTGCTGTCCCAGAGGACAGAGTCAGAGCACGCAGGGTGCCTGGTCATTTGTGCAGCCCTCAACAATGCAGCTAAAATCCGGGAGCTCCTCCAGAAATACCCAGACAAGGCAAGTTTGGAAGACAAAAATATTTATTTTTCCTTTGTTTCTGCTCTTTAAAACATCATTAAATTTTGTACTCAAGCAGGGAAAAGGATGTGAGGAAAACAATACATTTGTGAGGCTTCGTGGTATCTCCCAACAGCTGGAATATTATTTTGCTGCAAGGATTGCAATTGCTGCAAGGATTAAATTCACAAGTTAAATGTGCATATTTTATGCCTCTAGTTTGTGGCAATAAATCTGAACTGAGGTCCTTACAGCACCGTTGCCAAGCTGGCTTTTCCCAGATTTCCTTCGGGTGTAGAATGAGAGGGAGAGGGGTTTATCTATAGGAAAACAGGAGCAGAAATCAGAGATTTGCTGGAAAAGAAAGGCAGGGCTTGTGTCTGGCTGTGCCTGTCCTTAGAGGACCTTGTAAAATCACAATGCTGGAATCAGGAGGGAGGAAAGCTGCCCAGATCTGTGCAGTGTCTTATCTCATGTCTGACTGGAGCAGGGAGCTGCGCTGGACTCGTTGCTGGACAATTTCTGTGCTTGCAGAATTCCAAAATATCAGGATCACATCTCAAAAACCTCCTCCAGGGAGGGGCTCAGGGTTTAGGAACAGGCCAAAAAAAAAAAAAAGGAACCACCAGATCTTTCAGTGGTGTGTCCTTGGAAACCATGAGCAACAAAAAGAGGTTTTGTTGGGGGTGTGGTTGTGGGGCTCTGACCCAGGATCAGCTCTGAAGAAGCTGATTTAGTGGTTATTTGTCTGGTATTTATTATACTTCTTTATTTATAAACTTAAATTTAAGTTTATAAATAAATTTAAGTTTATAAATAAAGTTCTGGGGACGGGAAGGAGACACAAATATCTGCAATTCTCGGATTGATCCCAGATAGGAAAGTCCCAAGGGTAAGGAATCCATGATCTGATCAGTTATTTTTATTAGACTTCTATTTCTATTTAAATTTGCTGTTTCTGTTAGAGTCTTACAGAGAGATCAGGCTGGATTTGAGGCTGACTCAGAGCAAGTTGGGATTTCTTGGCAGGGTTTTTCCAGTTTATCAGCTCTGTCTGCCTGGTGTCAGTGGAAGAACAGCAGTGACCTCTAATTCCTCTTTGCCCCAAGGACTCTCCCATCATTTTGAGCCTGTCCAGGGAAGTGCTGCCTCTCCTGGGCTCTGACTGCTGCAGGGATAAAACCTTGGTTATGAACTTGTTCTCCTTGCCAATCTGCTAAGGTTTTGTGCTTCCTTCTCCTCTCCTTATCCTCCGCTGCTTTCAGAAGCTGCTTTGCCTTTATTTTTACCTCTTTTCTTCAGTGCCTTCAATTCTCCCAAGCTCTCACTGCAGCACTTGAGCCCTGAGGTGTCCCCTGCACCCACTGCAGCACCTGCAGCAGCACAGCCCAGCAGGGACTTGGCACCTCCAGAGCTTTATGCAAAGCTTAATTTGATTTCCTCACCCATTTTCCTCTCGGGAAGGGAATTGTTGGCAGAGCATTGTGCTCTCGGGCACAGAGTGATTTGGCAGCAGGGCTCTGCAATTACAGAGCTCCAGCTCTGTTCTCTCACTTCAATATGCTGCCCCCTTCCCCTTCCAGAATGTTCTGGGACAAGCTCAGCTAGGAGCCAGCAGAGCACGGATCCTGTGGGATTTCTGGGCTGCTCCCACCCTGCTCCTGGCACAGGACGAGCTCATCCCTGAATTTGTGTGTCTCTGCCCTTCCCAAAGGTGGATGCCAAGAACCAGGGCAGGACTGCCCTGCAGATTGCCTCTTACCAGGGCCACCTGGAGGTGGTGAAGGCTCTGCTGCAGGCTCATGCCAACGTGGACCTGCGAGACGACGAGGGGGACACGGCGCTGCACTACGCAGCCTTTGGGTAGGACACCACTGCCACTGACATGTTTTGTGAAAAATCTTTTTGTGAAAATTTTTTCCTCTTGAGAAGCTGAGAAGCTTCAGCTTCTCCATGTTTTTTTGTTTTAGAATGTGATTTAGAGAATTGTTTACTTAGATTTGTTTACTTAGCATGTAAAATTGTTTTTACTTGATGACCAATGACGGCTACTTTTGTTGAGGCTGTGAAGAGTCACAAGCTTTTATTATAATTTTATTTTTTTATTCTTTGCTAGCTTTTTTATGATTATTTTTTTATTCTTTTAGTATAGTTTTAGTAGATAATATATATAATAAAATAATAAATCATCTTTCTGATATAGAGTTAACATTCTCATCTCTTCCCTCGTCCTGGGACCCCTGTGAACACCACCACACACCTCCCCTCCTGCTGGCCCTGATGGAAATAATAATAATAATAATCCCAACCCTAACAAAACAAAGAAAAAAAAACCCAAACAAAACAACAAAAACAACAAAAAAACTTCCCAAAAAAAACCCCAGTTTTTTTAACACTAAGAGGAAGCAGGGTGTGGCTGAGAGGATACAAAATTTCTGATTTCTGTTGCTTTGCGGAGAGAAAAGAATGGACTAGAATGACTCAAATCTGCTTTTCTTCCTTGCTTTGAACCAGAAACCAAGCTGAAGCTGCCCGTGTGCTGCTGGCCAAGGGGGCCAGTGCAGACCTGCTG
>NW_005054449.1:378849-381313 GCF_000277835.1 Geospiza fortis
TCAGCCAGGGCTTCACCGAGGTGGTGAGAGCCCTCTGTGAGCTCAACTGTGATGTCAACCTCCCAGTAAGTTTGGGATTATTGCGGGAATTTGGGCCAGAGAGGTGTTGGAGGATTTTTTGGGGTTTTTTTTTGGAGGTGGGGAGGTGCTTCTTTATGAGAAAAGTTTGATTTACAACCTCGAGAGAAGCTTAGATTAATGTAAAAATACAATACACAGACATGAAGCAGAAGAATCATAAACTTCTGTTTCTGTAGTTGCAAGTAAGAATATATCAAGAAGCTGTATTGATAAAATAGTGAAGAGTTTATAATGTAAAAATGTAGTTATATAAAATAGACAAAGAATTTAGAAGTTAAAATAGAAACATATATATAGACAGGAGGTTTCCCAGGGGTTTCCTTGGACAAGATTTTTAACATTTTTAAGGCAGGCAGTGTTGGTGACCTGGACCCAGCCCATTTTAGGGTTTATTGGTTTTATTGTTTATTATTTATTTATAGGTTTTATTGTGTTCTGTGCTGGGCCATCCCTTAGAGCTGGGGATGGCCTGCCCCACATCCCCCTGGTGCAGGAGTTCCAGCAGCTCCCAGGGCGTTTCCTTGGACAAGATTTTTAACATTTTTAAGGCAGGCAGTGTTGGTGAATTGGACCCAGCCCATTTTTAGGGTTTATCGGTTTTATTGCATATTATTTATTTATTTATTTGTAGGTTTTATTGTGTGCTGGTGGGGCTGTTGTGTGCTGGGCCATCCCTCAGAGCTGGTCAGGAGCTCCAGCAGCTCCCAGGGCGTTTCCTGGGGGTTTCTGGGGTTGGTAACCTGGGTTTGCTTTGCTCTCCATGTGTAGGATTCCCAGGGAGACACCCCCCTGCATTATGCCATCACCCTGGACTACAAAGTTGTGATTGAGATCCTCACTGAAGTTCCCAACATCGATTTCACTGTCCAGAACTGTCAAGGCTTCAACCTGCTCCACTATGCTGCCCTGAAAGGCAACAAGCTGTAAGTTACCTTTATTTTTTTTCCCATTTTTATGCCTTTTGCAGGTGTTAATTTGTGCTGGCTGGCTGAGGAGGTGGCAGATGTGGGTCTGGGTATTTGGTTAAATGTTTTTTGGGTTTGGATTGGCTCCTTCAGGCCTTCACAGGAAACTCCTGCCTGCTTTCCCAATCTTTCTCATGCTTCCCTAGGCTGGGAAATCTCTGTTTCTGGACAGTCTCAGATATTTGGGTCTTAGTAAAGCCTCTGGAACTCTTCCAAAAATAAATCTCATTATTTTCAAAGCAATGTGGCTTTCCCCTACTTTATTAAATAGTAACTGAATAATTATTTAATAATAATTATTTAATAACAACTGAAGGCTTTTGTTGTACTCTTGTAATTGTTTGTGGGTTTGAGGGACTGCTCTTCATTGCTGGTGTCATGGTAAAACATGGACATTGCTGACTCCTGAGCAGGAGAGGCAGAAATTCATCCTTCCATCTTTAGTAACCTCTCCAACCCTGCAGAGCCATAAAGAAGATTCTGGCCAGGGCTCGACAGCTGGTGGACTCCAAAAAGGAAGATGGATTCACTGCCCTGCACCTTGCTGCTCTCAACAACCACATGGAAGTGGCTGAAATTCTCATCAAAGAGGTAAGAAATAAAACCGAAATCAAGAAAAAGTTTGTCAAACACCTGTCAGTGAAATTGTCTGACAAATTAGTGCTCCTTGTGAGGAGCAGATAACTCAGCTAAACTCAGCAAAGGTGCAGTGGGGTTTGGGAGCTGCCAGGCCCCATACCTTGAGTTCTGCAGCCCCACATCCCCTGCTGCAATTCCAGCCTCATCTCCCCCTGGTGCAATTCCTGCCCCACATCCCCAGGTGCAATTCGTGCTCCACCTATCCCTGGTGCAATTCCTGCCCCACATCCCCAGGTGCAATTCCTGCTCCACATCCCCTGCTGCAATTCCTGCACCATCTCCCTGTGCTGCAATTCCTGCCCCACATCCCCTGGTGCAATTCCTGCTCCACATCCCCTGCTGCAATTCCTGCTCCATCTATCCCAGGTGCAATTCCTGCTCCACATCCCCTGCTGCAATTCCTGCACCATCTCCCTGTGCTGCAATTCCTGCCCCACATCCCCTGGTGCAATTCCTGCTCCACATCCCCTGCTGCAATTCCTGCTCCATCTATCCCTGGTGCAATTCCTGCCCCACATCCCCCGGTGCAATTGCTGTTTCCCAGGGTCGCTGCGATGTGAGCGTGAAGAACAGCAGGAAGCAGAGCCCCCTGCACCTGGCAGTGATCCAGGGCCACGTGGCCATGGTGCAGCTGCTGGTGAGCCAGGGCAGCGATGTCAATGCTGAGGATGAGGACGGTGACACCGCCATGCACATGGCCCTGGAGCGGCAGCAGCTCATGGCCCTGGCCCTGGAGAAGAGGGACGGGGAGATGGGAGCCGCCCTCCTGGCCAAGGTGA
>NW_005054449.1:381602-383671 GCF_000277835.1 Geospiza fortis
GTTATTATTATTGTTTTATTATATTTAATTAATTTATTATTTATTATTATGAATATATTATTTTATTGTTACTTTATTTTTATTATTATTATTGCATTATTATTGTGCTATTATTGTTATTATTTTTATTTTTGTTATTTAATTTTTTATTATTTTTATTACTGCATTATTATTGTTGTTGTTATTGTTATTATTATCATCATTATCATTATTGACTATTACTATTATACTTGAAATTATTAGAATAGGTTCAACCACCCATTCCTCTTTTTTACCTGTTGGAAAAGCCCAGTGCATTCTCTTCCATCCTGCTCCTACCAAACCCCCAGGAGATGATGGCTGTCCCAGTATTAATTACAGTATTAATTACAGTATTAATTACAGTAACACCATCTCCGAGTGCTGTAGATTCCTTCTCATCTAATTTTACTTGCCCTGCCTGCCCCACTCTGGCTCTTTAGGTCAGTGGAATATGTGACTTGACTTTGAGTTATTTGGGATCGTGCACATCAAAATTTGGCTCTTGAATTTGGCTGTCACTCAGGGCCTCCAGCGTCTTCATTTCAGAGAAATAAATGCACATTTCTCTGAGTTGTGGGGATCAGCACCAGGTAGGGTCACTCTGAGCCACTCCTGGCCCTGAAATGTAAAATTTGAACCCATTATTTACATGAAGAATCTCTGTGTGCTTTCAAAAAGTTTCAAGAAGTTTTAATTTCAAGGTTTAAGACTTTATTTAGATTTTGATGCAAATCAGAGCAGAAGCTCAGAAGCTTGGGAGTATATTTGAGAATGTTTTTCTCAATTCCTTTTAGCTGCAGGCTTCTGGCTTCCTGGGAAACGTGGAGCTGAACGTTGGGACTGCCATTGCCTGCTACTTAGCACAAGAAGGAGCAGATATTAATTATGCAAATCATCGGGGAAAGTCTCCTTTGGACCTCATCACAGATGGAAGGATTGTCCAGATCATCAAAGACTTCTCACAGAAATTCAGGTGAGCCTCAGGAAACCTTGAAAACCAGAATTTCCCCCAGCCCTGGTGTCTCTGCAGCTGCTGCGGGAGAAATGGATTTGTAGAAAATTCTTAAAACGTAAGAGAAAGTTCACATAGTATGCATCTGTATGTAAATTTTGAGGTAAGAAATGTTGATTTAGAAATGTTATAGAATAGAACAGACAATTGTTGAGAGAGAAACTGAATTAGAAACAAGTTTTAAAGGATAACTTTACAAAAAAAAAAAGATTTATTACTTTTATTACTTTAGAGAAATGGAACTATGCTGCAGGAGGGATGGAGAATCTCTGAGACCCTCTGCAGCTGCTCCAGGAGAAATGGATTTGTAGAAAATCCTTAAAATGTAACAGAAAGTTCACATAGTATGCATCTGTATGTAAATTTTGAGGTAAGAAATGTTGATTTAGAAATGTTATAGAACAGAACAGACATTGAATTAGAAACAAGTTTTAAAGGATAACCTTACCAAAAAAAAAAAGATTTAATACTTTAGAGAAATAGAACAATGAAAGATGAAATGAAAAATTTTTAAAACACCTTTTAGTGTACTCCATCTCTGAGTCAGAAAAAGGCTTAATCTGACGTTCCCCACTGCTGGAGGAGCTTGTGGCTCACGTTTGTGACATTTCCAGGGATCGGCAGGTTTCCTCTGACAGCTCCACCATCACCTGCAGCCTTCGCCGCGTGCACACCACGCCCAACACCATGACCAACCTCAGCGTGTCCAGCGTGGCCGTGCCCTCCGAGTGCCTGGTCTGCTCAGAGCTGGCCTTGCTCATCCATTTCTTCCCATGCCAGCACAGCATTGTGTGTGAAGGTGAGTCCACAATGGGGTTTTTTTGTTCCCCCCCTTTTTTTTTTGTCACGGACGCATTTGATGAAAAATGTTTTTGTTGGGATCTTTTTCTCCTGAGAGGCTGAGAGGCCTCAGGAACGAAATGGAAACAATAATTATATGTTTATATTATTTACCTAATATGATTATAGATTACATATAATAATACATTGTTTATACAATAAAATATATTTATACTTTTGTATTATATAAATACAC
>NW_005054449.1:384112-396255 GCF_000277835.1 Geospiza fortis
TATTATTTAATATAATATATATAATAAAATAATAAACCAGCGTTCTGAAACATGGAGTCAACATGCTCATCTCCTCCCTGGTCCTGAGACCCTCCGATTTTTTTTCCATGGTTTTCTTCCCAGCCTCTCTCTTTGCCCTGTCAGAAATGCAGCCCTGCCCAGACACAGAAGCTTTTGTGCTGTTTGTGTCCTGAAGCAACCCCAGCATGATTTCAGCATCTCAGACAGCCAGAGTTGTCTCTGAAAGAACACAGAATGTTCTGCCCACCTGCTGCTTGGGACTCCTGGGGAATTCAGAGGGACAGTTCTGGCTGGCAGTGCTTGATCCCCCAGAAGCCTCCTGAGAAGGATTTCCCTCTCCTCTGGCTCTCCCGCCTCCTCATTCCTCAGGATTTCAGCTGATTTAAGGGCAGCCTGCTCAGACTTGTCAGCAAGTTCATCTCACAAGGCACAGAGGGAGTGAGCACGGGGAGTTTGCTCAGAACTCTGGGCCAGAGCTTCATCCTCTTCCCCCAGAGCTGCAGCAGCTCCAGGGGCTCAGGGCAGGGAGGATTTAAAGCTGTTGTGTTTGCTGCTGATCTGATTAAATAAAAGAGTATTAAATAAATAAATTTAATTAATTTATTTAATACTCTTTTGTTTAATTAAATAATTTTTTAAAATTTAAATTAAATAAAAGAGTAAGGCACAGCTCAGAAGGCAGGTAGTGACCTCATTCAATGCAGGAGCAATCCCTCAATCACCCAGGGAGGCCTCAGGTTGTTCAAATCTCATCTTCTTGAGTCTGTTGTGGGTTTAATTGTCATCTCTCCCTGTGGCAGAATGCTCCAGGAGGATGAAGAAGTGCATCAAATGTCAAGTGACAATAACCAAAAAGCTGAAACAAGGTATGTCCTGCCTGTCCTGCTGGGCAGGGCTGTGGGGAGGGTCCTGCACAGGCTTGGTTTGAGGGGCAGCAATGGATTTCAGTCAAATAAGAGTTCATTTATTTTGGCTTTTTGTGTGTGTGTGTGCCTGTTACATTATCCACCTTTTGAGAAGAAAAAACAAAGTAGATTTTAATAGATTTGCAAAGGTGTCCTAAGCCAAGCTCAAGCTGCATAAACAGGACATTTAAGAGGGCTTTACCTGGGCCTGGCTTGTTTTGTGCACTGAAAGCAGCCAGGTTTCACATGGGGTGGTTTAACAGTGAAAACTCATGAGGGAGGGAAAATCACACCTTGTGCAAGCCTTGCTGAGAAATCAGTGTCAGTGCAGGGCTGGCATGACCCAGCCGTGCAGAAGTCTCAGAGCTGGAGTGTTTCAGTAAATGTTTTCAGCCCAGATTTATCTCCTGTGCACGTTCCCAGTGTCAGGAGGAGCTGGGATGTCAGCAGGGTTTGATTTTGCCATGGGGTTGATGCAAGTTGTCACTGAAGCCTTTCCCAGAGTGGTTCTGAGGGCTGAGATCACTCTCAGGGCACGTGAGGATTTAATTGCGTGTCCTGCTGCTCGTGACTGAGCGCTGGGGGATTTCTCTGGAGTCAGCCTTGTGACTTGATGCCTGGAAAAAAAGCAGGAATCAGCCCCATGGCATTGGACATGCACAGCTGGCAGAGCCAGAGCTCCTCTTTGCAACTCCATCGTGCCAAAAATTCCACTCTGACCTGACACTGGACAGGAGCATTTGTCTTTGCTGCAGACTGGCAGCAAAAGAATGATGGGAATTCCAAAGAGGACATTTGCAGGCAGATTTCCAGTGGAGCAGGAACATCAAGGGCTCTGAAATACCAGCAGGGTTTCCCTGGCAGTGATGATTTCAGTGCTTGCCTTTGACAAACTCCCTGTCCCCAAGGACTGGGTTGGAAATCACTTCTTGCACCACTGATGTGCAGCTAATTCCAGAATTAGGAATGGGACATCTGTAGGGAAGTAAATGAGTAAATCACATGTAAATCAGTGATTCAGGAGCAGAAGATGAGAGCTGCACTGAGAATATTTACCCAAACTCCAGTTATCCAGGATTTGGGATTCTTTCATTTCACAGAGTCAACCAAATGACTCTGATTTATGTAAAACTCTTCATTTGTGTAAATGAAAACTGCTTCATTTATGTAAACCTCCACGCAGGTGTTCAGATGGTTTCTTTTTGTTTGACCATGTGTGTCCTGAAACACACACACACATTTCTTAGGCAGAAATTGGAGTCCCAGGTGTGACCAGGAGCACACTGAGGATCCCTGTAAGGATTCCTGGATTAGTGGGGCAGAACATCACAACCAACTTTGAATATTTTCACTTGAAGTGAGCAGAATATTCCAGAGCACCAAGGCAGGGATTTCAGACAGGGTTTTAAAAAACCCAAACACACACAAAGCACTGAGTAAAAAGAAAAGCCTCACCCCAAGGATTTTTATTTGATCCCTGGCTGAGTGCAGAGTGCAGTGTGAGTGGGATGGTGCTGGGAGGGGCAGAAGGAGGGGGTTAATGAGTTAATTAAGGCTGAGCTCTGCCCACAGACAGCACGGAGGTGGAGTGCAGCCCCAGCTCGGAGTGCACGGAGCAGAGGAAGCTGATGGAGGAGCTGCAGAGCCGCTACCGGCAGATGGAGGAGAGCAGCACCTGCCCCATCTGCATCGACGACCAGATCAAGCTGGTGTTCCAGTGCGGGCACGGCTCCTGCCCGGACTGCAGCACGGCGCTGACCGTGTGCCCCATCTGCCGCCAGGCCATCCGCGAGAGGATCCACATCTTCGTCTGAGGGAGGATCCACGTCTTTGTCTGAGGATCTGCTCCTCCCTCCATCCGCGAGAGGATCCACATCTTTGTCTGAGGATTCTGCTCCTCCCTCCATCCAGGAGAGGATCCACATCTTTGTCTGAGGATCTGCTCCTCCCTGTGCCCCATCTGCCTGCAGGCCATCCGCAAGAGGATCCACATCTTCGTCTGAGTGAGGATCTGCTCCTCCCTGTGCCCAGGGAGGATCCACATCTTTGAGTGAGGGTGCTGCTCCAGCCCCATCTGTCCTGGAGAGGATCCACACCTTTGTCTGAGGATGCTGCTCCTCCCTGTGCCCCATCTGCCTTTAGGCCATCCCAAGAGGATCCACATCTTCGTCTGAGTGAGGATGCTGCTCCTCCCCCATCTGCTGCCAGGCTGCCCGGGAGAGGATCCACATCTTCGGCTGAGGATGCTGCTCCTCCCTGTGCCCCATCTGCCCAGGAGAGGATCCACATTTTCCCTTGAGGATGCTGCCCTGGCCCCAGCCCTGCCGTGCTCCCTCCCTCTGCAGGGGTTTGGCTCCCTGGGAAAAGGAGGGAAGCACAGAAGGGATGTGCCAGGGGAGGAGGAGGAGGAGGAGGAAGAGGAGTCCCCTCTGGGGTGTCCCTCCCTCGCCCGTGCTGCTCATCCACCGCCAGCACCGGACCGAGCACGCTGCAGAGCTGGGCTGAGCATGAAAAGATCCTGGGGTGTTCTAGAGCTGAACAGATCCTGGGGTGCTCCAGAGCTGAACAGATCCTGGGGTGTTCAGGGCTGATCCTGGGGTGTTCCAGGGCTGAACAGATCCTGGGGTGTTCCAGGGCTGATCCTGGGGTGTTCCAGACCAGGGCTGAACAGATCCTGGGGTGTTCCAGAGCTGAACAGATCCTGGGGTGTTCCAGGGCTGAACAGATCCTGGGGTGTTCCAGGGCTGAACAGATCCTGGGGTGTTCCAGGGCTGAACAGATCCTGGGGTGCTCTAGAGCTGAACAGATCCTGGGGTGCTCCAGGGCTGAACAGATCCTGGAATGTCCCAGAGCTGCACAGATCCCTGGAATGTTCCAGAGACACCCAGGAGTGCTCCCAGCTCCCGAGGGGCTCCCTGGGAGCAGCTGAGGGGACAGGGACAGGGACAGGGGGGGGATGTCCCCAGGAGCCCCCTGGGCAGAGCTGGGGTCAGGAGTCCTACAGACAGAGTGTGTGCCTTAGAGAAAACGTAGTGAACACTGATTGATTGGAGAAAATCTGTTACAACAAATATTTCTGACCTCTAAGTGACACTCTTCTTCTTCTTCTTCTTCTTCCATATTTTATTTTATTTTTTTTTTGGCAGAGCTGTGTGTTCAGAGACTCCTGAGCTTTCTGTCCATAATGCCAAAGGCAGGTGTTCAATACTCCAATCAAAGTGTAAAGAAAATAAATAGTAATAATTAAGATACGAGGGGCAGGAGGGGAAAAAAAAAAGGGATTTCATTTTTGTTTCTTTGTTTTGCAGCAAAACTTAATAAAATAAAAATATATATTTTCCTGAGCATTAAAAATGAATGTACAAACTGTAGCTGTATTGTTTTCCAGCTGAGTGAAGAATTATCACCCACTCAGTCATCCTGTAAAGTGAATTTTGGTGGAAGTGTGGCTGTTTGTCTGGGTGCCCAAACCTCCTGTTTGTTACATATTGGAAGCAATATTTAAACAAACAAAACAAAACAAAAATTGCAGTGTTCCTCTACTCCCTTTGTTCATTAGCAGAGAGATGGAAAATCTTTTAAAACAATGTGGAGCTGTGTAGAGTGTTTGGTGGTTGTGGGAATATTGATTATTTATAACCCTGTGGTTTATTCAGAAAGTTATTTCACCAGTTCTTGACTTTTACAGATAATATTTATCCAGATATTCGCTTGAGTTTGTTACAGTTTTAATAGATTTTTTATAAGCTGTGAAAGTGGATCAGATTTAACCCCTAAATTATTTATTTGGTTCCTACTTAACACCCAAATAACCCAAAACTGAATTGCAGAATCAGCTTTGGTGTAAAAATCAGAGGGGCAGATTCTCAGTATTTCCTAGACATCCAAACTGATGGGAATCCCTTTGGAATAATTCAGAAATTTCCCCAAAATCTTTGCTGGGGCAGCAAAACAAAAGTGCTCAAAAATACAAATCTGAGCCAACTTCATCCTTTTTTTGTCCTTTTCTACCTTTTTACTGTTGGATTTCTTACTGGGTTTTGGATTTCTTGCTGGTTTTTTTTGATTTCTTGTTCATTTTTTGATTTCTTGTTGGGTTTTTGATTTCTTGCTGGTTTTTGGATTTCTTCTTCGTTTCTGGATTGTTTGCTGGTTTTTGGTCCTTCATGGTCCCACTAATCTGTGCTGCTCCAAGAGGACTGGTCCACCCACAAATGAATTATTAATATTAAATTAATTATCTTGTTTAGATTTTATTTTATTATAATTATAGTATAATATATAATTATAATTAAATTATATAATTATAATATATAATATTACAATTTAATTATATAATTAAATAGATATAATTATATATTATAAATATATAATATTGTATATAATTAAATATAAATTAATCGAATTAATTTGTATTAAGTTAATTGTTATATTAAATTATATTACATTATAATATTAAAATAGTTTATTAATACATCCCACCAGAGAGCAGGGACAAAATAATCCCCACCCAGGGGAGCAGTTTTTAGTTCACTGTGGATTCCCTTTGTTATCTGTGTTTTGGGAAACCTTTTTCCCTGATTTCACCCCCAAATTTCTGCTCCGAGGTCCTGCCTGGGCCGGGCCAGTGCAGCATTTCTGTGAGCAGCAGCTCGAACTGACAGTGAAGTAAAATATTCCCTTTGCTGTGCCAGCTGGAGCTGCTCTCAGCTCATTTGTTATTCATCAGAGCATGGATTTTTCTAGGAACATCAGCAGATGCTGATCACGAGGGGCTGCAGGGTAAAAAACGGCAAAATTCTCTTTATTAGGCCCCAAGCATTCCTGTCCTCCCCTCCCTGGGGAGCAGCCAGCACACAAAACCCTTTTTTTAGCCCATGACCCACAGAAAAAACCCAATTTTTTACCATTCCCACAGGAACCTTGCAGGAATGGTGGGTTGTTGGTTTTATTTTCTTTTCCCCCAAGATGGGAGTTGTTGGTTTTATTTCTTTTCCCCCCAACTTGGGGGTTGTTGATTTATTTTATTTTCCCTCCAAGCTGGGAGTTGGTTTTATTTTCTTTTCCCCCCAAGTTGGAGGTTGTTTTATTTTCCCCCCAAGTTGAGGGTTGTTGGTTTATTTTCTTTTCCCCCCAAGTTGTGGGTTGTTGATTTATTTTCTTTTCCCCCCAAATTGGAGGTTGTTATTTTATTTTCTTTTCCTCCCAAGTTGAGGGTTATTTATTTATTTTATTTTCCCTCCAAGTTGGGGGTTGTTGGGTTTATTTTCTTTTCCCGCCAAGTTGTGTAGAGTGTGTGGAGGTGATGGGAATATTGATTATTTATAACCCTGTGGTTTATTCAGAAAGTTATTTTACCAGTTCTTGACTTCTACAGATAACATTTATCCAGATACTCACTTCAGTTTGTTACAGTTTCAATAGATTTTGGTTTTTTAATCTGTGAAAGTGGGAGAGAGGCTTCCAAGTGGAGTTGGGAGCTGAAGGGTGAAATCTCCGAGTGGTTTTTAAGGGAAATTTTCCTGATTCCTGTGCCACGGACCCAGAGGTCAGGTTGAGGCACTCTGGTGTTATATTTTTATACTAAAAACTGTGTGTACAATATTTACAATTCCCAATACCCATCACCTATGTTAGACAGTGAGCTTCTACTCTAAACCAATCCAAAAGTGCCAACATCACAGCAGAAGATGGAGGCCAAGAAGAAGAAGGAGAAAAGCTGGACATGCCCAGATTCCTCCATCTGAACCCCCGTTCTAAAAACCCCAAAAATCTATTTTTCACCCTGTGATAAATTCACTGTCATTCTACTTAAACTTTCATGGCTTGCAGATCTATCAGTGTCCCCGAGGGTTCTGTGCCCTGGTGGCTCCAGAGGAGCAGGGATTTCACCAGGAGAGCTCAGCAAGGATTTCCTGAGGCTCCCTCGGCTGCGTCCGGGAGTGCTGGATCCTCTCCTCAGCTGACTCTCACTGCCCTAAAAACCGAGGTTTGTCTTGGCCTCGGCGCTCAGCTGGTTTCTCAGCAAATATTTGGCTTGAACTCGAATAATTCTGTGAGCTCTCTGCAGCCAGGGTTTGGTGGGGTTGGACGTGCTGAGTTTCCCTGTGGATGGGCACTGTGGGGAGGGAGAGCAAAGTGCTTTCCAAGGAACCCTGCTCTCCCTTCTGATCCTCCCAGGATAACCTGACAGAGGAGCAGGATCCTAAAAAACGTCCCAGAGGTTTTGAATCAGCTCTGCAGGCCAAGCTTCCCATTCAGGCAGCACAAGATAAAACAGATCGTGTGCAGCACGGTCTCTTCCCATTCAGAATCGTCTGTGGCTCATGGAAAAGTCACAGAACTTCTCTTGGCTCTGCTCACCCTCAGTGGCTGCATGGAGAAGCACTCAGGAGCGCTGAGGTCCTAAAAATGCACTTTGCAAAAGCTCTGTGCGCTCACTCAGCTGTGCTGAGATGGATTCCACAGAGACCTTTTACTTCATGAAGGGAATTCTTGCTCCCCTCAGGCTGTGCTTGTGTGAGTCCCCAAGCTCTGCTTCAGGTTTGGGTTCTTCACAAAAATGAGAAAATGAGTGAGCGCCACAAAAATCCGTGAGTGCCACAAAAATCCGTGAGTGCCACAAAAATCCGTGAGTGCCACAAAAATGAGTGAATGCCACAAAAATCAGTGACTGCCACAAAAATCAGTGAGTGCCACAAAAATGAGGCACGGAGGGGCTGTTGGAGGGTTTCAGGTCCTGAGAAATTCCACATGGACCTTGGGCAAATCTCCTCACCTGCCCAGTGCTGGTTTATAAATCCAGTTTAATCCTGCCTGTTCAAGGTGCAGGACAAAGCCCTGCCCTGGGTCAGGACTAAACTGCCCTAAATTGGGATTAAACTGCCCTAATTGGGACTGAACTGCCCTAAATTGGGATTAAACGGTCCTAAATTCGGATTAAACTGCCCTGGGTCAGGACTAAACTGCCCTAAATTGGGATTAAACTGCCCTAAATTGGGATTCGGGTGCCCTGGGTCAGGATTAAGCTGCCCTGGGCTGCTCCAGCAGGAGGAGAGGAGCGTGTGCAGTGCGTGAACTGAAATCTCCCTCCAGCTCTGCTGAGTGCTCCTGGCTCTGGGAGAGGCCCTTGAAGCTGGGACTGAAACTCAATGTTCTTCCAGCTCTGGGGTTGATAACAATATTTTTCTTTCAAGCCAGTGCTGCCTTGCTGGAGAAGAGCTCTTGGCTGGAGGTCTGGAGCCCCATTTCAAGGCAGGTTTTTCCTTCAAGATTCCCCTCTCCATCAGCGTTTTTCTGTTCTCCCCTGCAGGCTCTAAAAGAAACTGAGAATTCAGGCGCAGATCAGTTGAGTTTCTCCCTTGGTGCTGCGATTGCAGCTCAAACCACCACCAGGGCTGAATTTGCATCTCTGTGGAGCTCCAAATGCAAAAAACATGCATTTTTCAGAGCCATGCACAGGCACAGAGCTGCTGGGGAAGGAGGAACCATCCATAGAAAGCAGCTGAGGGCAGCCAATTCCACAGCAGAGAGAGCTCTGGACCCTGGGGTTCTGCTCTTCCTCCCCTCTGGAATTCTGTCCATTCTTTCCTTGCTGTCCCTCCTTATCCTCTCCTTTTCCTGGCGTCTGAGCCACTGCTGCACTTTTCTGCCCTTTTACTGTTGGATTTCTTGTTGGTTTTTTGGATTTTTGTGGTGGGTTTGTCTTGGTGAGAATTGAAAATGTTCATGGAATTGCACACCCAGACTCCCTGGCCTTATTTCTCCTGGGTTTGACAGCTCCAGGCCAGCTTGAGGCTGCAAATATATGAAACTAATAAAACATTGCAGGCTTGATTATGAACTAGGGTGGAAAAAATTCCAATTCAAGCATTTTTCGTTATTAAAATTACAAGGTTGTTCTGAAACCCTTCGAATGCCTCAGATGCCCCCAAGGAATTTTTACATGGCCTTCCCCCTCCCTGGCATTTGCTGGTGGAACTGGGGAGAATTCCTGCAGAATTCCTTTTCCTCTGAGAGTGCAAAACTGGGGTTCAGTTCACCCCACCTCAGGATGAGACAGAAAAGTGCAGCTGTCTCTGAAAACCTGAGAATTTCTCGGTGAGATTTTTCAACTCTCTCTGAAAACCTGAGAATTTCTCAGTGAGCTTTTTCAGGTGTCTGTGAAAACCTGAGAATTTCTGAGTGAGTTTTTCCTAAAAGCCCCGAATGGATTTGGAGATGCCTCAAAGAACCTCCCAGGCAAACCCTCCAAGCCTCTTTGGGATCCAAACCCAGCAGAAATTGCAGCTCCCAGCCAAGTTTTCTAGAAGAGGGGCTGCTCTTTATTTCTGTGGGAGTTTCTCATCTCCCTGAGCACTTTCCCAAGCAGAGAGAGCCCAGCCTGCTCTCCCAGCATCTCATTTTTCACCCGGGACAGCTGTGACAAATGACGTGGAGCATCCCCAGTGACAAATTCCAAGGGGCTGATTCCTCTGGATTCCTCTTGCTGCCCTCTCCCCTGTTTTTGGGTTTTTTTGGGTTGTTTTTTTTTTTTTGGGTTTTTTTTTTTGGTTTTTTCTCATTACACGAAGCTGACAACTGCAGATTTGCCCTGTGTTGCTCACAGAGTTAAGGAGAAGAGTTCATGTCCACCCCAGCTTGTTTCACTTTGCTGCTGCTCCCGGGCCAGCCCAAATTTCAGCTGCAGTAACACGATCCCACTTGGCTGAGCCTGAGAGAATCTTTGGCACATTGCAAAGAGGCTTAATGTAAAGTCTGCTCTTTTTTTTCCCTTTAAAAAAAAAAATCTCTCTTTTTTTTTTTTTTCTTTTTTTTTTTTTTTAGGGCTTTTTGAAACTGGTTGTTCGCAGCTCTGGCAGCAGCTGCTCACAAATGTGAGCTCAAGGATCACAAATGCTTTGTGTGCAGGGAATGTCTTGAGTGCCTGGCCCAAAAAAAAAAATGCTCCAGAAGCCCCTGGAGAGCGCCATGGACCGGGCTGAGCAGCTCCCTGCGGGCAGGAGGAGAAGCTCCCGGTGCCTGGAGCAGAAGAGCAGCAGGGGCTGCAGGACCAGGCTGGGGTTTCTCTGTCTGTTCCCCGTGCTGGCTTTGCTGGCAGCTGTGGAATTCCCAGCTGGAGCTGCAGTTCAGGAAAATGAGGTGAGGAGGAGGAGGAGGAGGAGGAGGAGGAGGAGGGGGAGGGGGAGGAAGGATCTGAGCCTCAAATGCCTGGGAGGGGAGGGGGTGTACGAGAGAGGTGCAGGTGTGCTCTGGTTTGAGGCTGGAACCTAAATATCTAAATGTCTAAATAGACAAATATCTAATCTAAATGGATAAATATATCTAATAGGTCTGTAGATAAATAGATCTAAATTCTAAATAGATAAATAGATCTACGTAGATAAATAGATCTAAATAGATAAATAGATCTATAGACAAGTAGATCTAAACAGACCTAAATAGATACAAATAGATCTAAATAGACAAATATCTTAATAGATGTCTAAATGTCTACTCTAAATAGATAAATTGAACTAAATCTATAGACAAATAGATCTAATCAGACTTCAATAGATACAACTAGATCAAGATAGATAATTATCTAAATAGATAAATAGATCTCGATAGATCTATAGACAAATAGATCTAAACAGACCTAAATAGATTCAAATAGATCAAAATAGAGCTAAATAAATATCTAAATAGATTAATGTCTAAACATCTAATCTAAATAGATAAATAGATCTCAATAGATATAGAAACAAATAGATGTAAATAGCTAAAGATCTAACTAGATGAATGTCTAAATGTCTAAATAAATAAATAGATCTCAATAGATCTAAATAGATCTAAAGTATCTAAACAGTTAAATGTTTTTAATGTCTGATGTTTTAATTTGAAGAGAGCAGAGCCCAGGCAGGAGGGTTGGGCTCAGCCCTGCAGCTCCTCTGATCCAGCAGTGATTGATGCTCTGCTCTGGATTTTAAACAGAAGTCACACATTATTTTAATTTTTTTCCCTTTGTCTGTTCAGCACTAATGGCTTGAAGCTTTTATTCTCAGTATAGTTATAGAAAATAAAGTCCTTTTTCTCCCCTGGGGCTGCAGTTTTCCCTGCAGGAGGAGCCAGCAGGCTCTTCCTGGCTGGAATTGTTCTCTGCTGGTGCACAGGGGGCTGGGAGAGCTCAGGGCTCCCCCTCTGCTGGAATTTAATTATTTCCATTAAATATAACAAATAATATATAATATGTAATATATAATATACCATAAAATGCATAACACATAGTATGTATAATATATAATGTATAATATATAATGTAATATATTATACATATATTACATTATTGCATTACATTACATATTAAATTATGTATTATATTATACTATATACTATATACTATATACTATATACTATATACTATATACTATATAATATATAATATATAATAATGGCATAATAACATATTGCATTCATATTACATATTATATATTATATATGGAATGTATATAATATAGAATATATATCTATTCTATTCTAATGTATCTAATGTATATAATATATAAGATTATATAGCTATATTGTATTTAATTAATATATTAGTATATATAATATATATTGTATATTAAATATATAATATTTGCACAAAAGATCTGTCCTCACAAAGCTGGTGCTGGTCTCAGCTGCAGGAAAATCTGAAATTTCTCCTTGGAGGAGAGAAAACCGCTGGGATTTGGTCAGGAGGGGAGGAGATGGAGCTGTCAGCCATGGGCAGGAGAAGTTTTCCAGCCTTTCAAGCCATGGAAAGTTCTTCTGTTTCTTCAGGCAGGGCCTCAGGCCTCTGGTGACACCAGGATGTGGCTTGGCCACTGCCTTGCTGCCCCTGGAGCCCAATTTTCAGTGTCTTAGCCCCAAAAATGGGGAGACAGAGCTGGAAAACTTCCCAAAAACCCAGATTGGGTCCCATTCATTTCCCTCCAGGTTCCAAAAGGCTTTTCCAGCTGGAGCCAGACGTGTCACACACAATTCCAGGAGCTCTTGAGCTGCTCCATGCTTTAGAGGCGCTCCAGGCTTTGGGGGCATTTCAGAGCTCTCTGAGAGAGCTCCCTGCACAAAGAGTTCCCTGTTTCAGTCATTTCTCAGATTTACAGCTGGGCAGTGATGGAGGAAATGAGAACTTTCCAGGCAGAGCTGCAGCACTGGCTGAGCCCCCTCACTCCTGAGGGCTCCATCCTGCTC
>NW_005054449.1:396298-434147 GCF_000277835.1 Geospiza fortis
GCTGGTTTGGGATGTTTTGGGGTGTTTTGGGCTGGTTTGGGATGTTTTGGGGTGTTTTGGGCTGGTCTCATCCCTTGGATACCCCTCAGGCAGAGCCAGAGCTGCTCCCAACCCCATGTTTTGCTCCTTGGAGGTTTTTATTCTGCACTCTGAAGCCCCCTAGAACAGAGGCTTTAACAGAATAAATTGGGATTTATTAAAGTCCTTCAAGAGGCGCCCCTTGGGCAGTGAAAAACCTGTGAAGGTTTTTAGAAACCTCTGGGTTTCCAGCCCAGGGTGGGCGATGGTCACAGGTTTTTTACACTATTAAAATTTCGTCCATTTACATATCAGGGGTTAATCCTCCAATTACAGTTTCAGGTAATGAAGTAATTTACCCCAATTCTTCCCCTGAAATTTAATTTTATTGATGCTTTTCATGGCCTGAGGCTGTGGGGTGTCCTTGGATCTCAGACCTGGAGGAATTGTTGTGTCTGACAAAATGTGCCAACACTGGCAAACACTTTATTATGGAATTCAGAGTGGTGCAGTGCAGCATTTGAGAAACACAGGCTAAATAAATCAAATACAAAGGATAAACATAAAGGCTAAATCTTAAGGCACCAGCTGTCCTGGGTGTCCTGCAGTGTCTCCCATCTCCTGTTTTATCTTTAAGGAAGATGTGCCAGGCCCAGCTGTGCCCAGCCCAGCCCCTGCCCAGCGCAGCCGGCGCTACACCCTGACCCCGGGCCACCTCAGGTGGGACCACTTCAACCTCACCTACAAGTAAGGCCTGGAACAGCCCCAGAAATCATCCTGGGGCCTTCTCCTGCTCTGGCTAAAATCATCCTGGGGCCTGGATTCTCCTGCTCTGGCTAAAATCATCCTGGGGCCTGCATTCTCCTGCTTTATCTAAAATCATCCTGGGGCCTTCTCCTGCTCTGGCTAAAATCATCCTGGGGCCTTCTCCTGCTCTATCTAAAACCATCCTGAGGCCTGGATTCTCCTGCTCTACCTAAAATCATCCTGGGGCCTGGATTCTCCTGCTCTCTCTAAAATCATCCTGAGGCCTGGATTCTCCTGCTCTCTCTAAAATCATCCTGAGGCCTGGATTCTCCTGCTCTCTCTAAAATCATCCTGAGGCCTGGATTCTCCTGCTCTCTCTAAAATCATCCTGAGGCCTGGATTCTCCTGCTCTCTCTAAAATCATCCTGAGGCCTGGATTCTCCTGCTCTCTCTAAAATCATCCTGAGGCCTGCATTCTTCTGCTCTTTCCAGTGGTTTTGGGTCTTGGTCCTGTGGCTTTAGTAAGAATCTGCTGCTGGGATCCTGTGGGCTGAGCAGGAGGTGGGCAAAGCCACAGGAGAACATGGAGTCAGATTGATTATTCCTCCCTGCCAGGGGGCATCCGATAAACACCTGAGGTGTGCTGGGTGTCCCTGCTGTATAATATAAATGTAATGTAATGTAATATAATATAATTCTATAACAATATAATATAATATAATATAATATAATATAATATAATATAATATAATATAATATAATATAATATAATATAATATAATATAATATAATATAATATAATATAATATAATATGATATAATATGATATAAATTACCCTTCTGAGAGCATGGAGCCAGATGCATCATTCCTTCCTGCACCTGATAAATACCCCAGGTGTGCTGTGTGTCACTGCCGTGTTCTTTTCTATAATAACTTTTACATAATTAATATCATAAAATAATAAATTATCCTTCTAAGAGCACGGAGCCGGCTGCATCATTCCTCCGTGCCCCTGATAACCAGCCCGGGTGTCTGTGTGTCCTGCAGGATCCTGTCCTTCCCCAGGAACCTCCTGAGCCCCAGGGCCACGCGCCGCGGGCTGGCGGCCGCGTTCCGCATGTGGAGCGAGGTGTCCCCGTTCAGCTTCAGGGAGGTGCCCAGGCACCTGCCCAGCGACCTCAAAATCGGTGAGTGTCCCCCCGGATCCTGCACGGGGCCAGGGAGCTGTGGTGGGGCAATTCCAGCAATCCCAGGGTGTGCTGCAGGTACTGGGAGGCAGGAGAGCGCTCCTGTGCTGGGTGGGCTCTTGGATAAAGTTTGGGGTGTCCTTTGCCTTTAGCCAGGCAAAGAAAAAATAATTTTGTCTGCTCAAGGAAATATTAATGTCACAATTAACACCTGCAGTGAAGCTTCAGGCAGTTGCCAAGGATGAACCCTCAGGTTCTGCTGCTGGGATCCCACAGGTGGGGAAAGCCACAGGAGAATGAGAATGAGAGTAAGAATAGGAATGAGAATAAGAATGAGAAGAATAAGAACGAGAAGAATAAGAATAAGAATAAAAGAATAAGGATAAGAATAAGAATAAGAATAAGAATAAGAATAAGAATAAGAATAAGAATAAGAATAAGAATAAGAATAAGAATAAGAATAAGAATAAGAATAAGAAAATGAGAATAAGAATAAGAATGAGAATAAGAATAAGAATAAGAATGAGAATGAGAATAATAATGAGAATAAGAATAAGAATAGGAATGAGAATGAGAATGAGAATAATAATGAGAATAAGAATAAGAATAGGAATGAGAATAAGAATGAGAATGAGAATGAGAATAATAATGAGAATAAGAATAAGAATAGGAATGAGAATAAGAATGAGAATGAGAATAATAATGAGAATAAGAATAAGAATAGGAATGAGAATAAGAATAAGAATGAGAATGAGAATAATAATGAGAATAAGAATAAGAATAGGAATGAGAATGAGAATAATAATGAGAATAAGAATAAGAATAGGAATGAGAATGAGAATAAGAATAAGAATAAGAATAAGAATAAGAATAAGAATAAGAATAAGAATAAGAATAAGAATAAGAATAAGAATAAGAATAAGAATCCACAGGTGAGGAAAGCCACAGGAGAATGAGAGTAAGAATCTACAGGTGGGGAAAGCCACAGAACAAGAATCCACATGTTCTCATGTTCTCATGAACATGAGAACATGGAGATTTTTTGTGGATGTCATTTTTTGATGACATTTCTGTGGATGACAGATTTTTTTGAAGATTTTTTGTGGGGAAATTTAGGGATTGGTTGGTGGTTTGATATGATTTTTCTGCAATTGTTTTTCGACTAATTTTTTTAGAGCACTTAATTTTTATTTTTTGTTGAAGGGGTAATTATTGATTTACTCAAATGGGATTGTCACTCTTTTAGGTCAATTTTAAGGTGGTGAGTGCTACAATGCTATGTCCAAGAACTGAACGAAGCATTTTGAGAAATTTTTGAGCATTTCCCTGTCTCCCCTGACCCCCAGGGGAACAGAAAACCCTCAAGCTGCTGCTTTTCCCCACAGGTTTCTACTCCATCAACCACACAGACTGCCTGGAGTCCCTGACCCACCACTGCTTCGATGGCACCACGGGGGAGCTGGCCCACGCCTTCTTCCCACCCCACGGGGAAATCCACTTTGATGACCACGAGTATTGGATCCTGGGCAACACCAGGTTCAGCTGGAAGAAAGGTGAGCACAGGGAGAACATGGAATAGCTGGGGTTTAGATTTTAGCCTGGGAGTTGCCCGAGCTGGGGAAGTGACAATAGGAATTGTTGGGGTTTTATAGTGGGGCTGGAAGTTGTTGTTCCTCTGAGCATGGACTGTGTGGTGGCAGGGCCAATTCTTGCTGGAATTATTGGAATGAGTGAAATTATTGGATAGTTCAGCCACATCCTTCTGTTAAAATCCGTGTGCTGGATGCTGCCAAGAGTTGGACTCCGGGCTGTGGAGGTCAAACAAGAGCCTTTTTCAGCCTGGAATCTTCCCAACCCCATTTCTTCAGCTCAGGGCTGTGGGAGCAAAGAGCAGGAAGCTGAGGAGGGTCCGTGGGTCAAACCCTGGTGCACCAGAGCAGCTCTCCTGGAGCCTGGCACTGCTCTGGGTCCTGCTGCTGGGAATTGGAACCACATGGGGATTATTGGCTGGATTTGGGCCCAAGCAGACACAGAGATGATGAACCTGGGGCAGCATTGCCCATTCCAGTGCTGAAATTGATGCCTTGGGAAGGCTGCCCTAGAACAGAGACTGGGCAGAGTTAGAATAAAGCAGGGATTTATGAAAAGTTTCTCCTCAATGGATCCACCTTGGGCAGCACAAGAGCCCAGCTAGGGCTGCACCCAAGGTGAACCAAAATGGTCCCAAAATTAACCCAGGATGAACCAACATGGTCCCAAAAAATGGATGATTGGTCACAAAATTATCAGTTCTGCTCCATTTGCATCTTGGAGTGAATTGTCCCATTCCAGCTTTAGCCCATGCAGTCCCATCCCTGTTTTTCTCTCTCCAGCCCACGGTGTTTGTGTTCCTGGGCTGAGATTTGGATCATTTGTCCTTGGTGCCCAGCTGGGGCAGGAATTGTTTTGTCTCCCTGCTCTGTGCACAGAGCTCACCATCCCCTGATATGGAGCCCAGACCCTCACACTAAAGCAGCACAGAATGTGAAAAATAGAAAATCCAAAACCTGAGGCATCAGTACAGAATCTGGAAAATAGAAAAGCCAAAGCCTGAGGCATGAGTTTGAGCACAGGACGTTCTCAGTGCCATCATTGTGTGGAGTCACTGCTCAGTTTTTGGGTCCAGCCTCTGGGCCCAATATATAAATCTATGAATTATATCTCTAAGCTATATCTAAAGAAGGAATTGTTTTGTCTCCCTGCTCTGTGCACAGAGCTCGCCATCGCCTGATATGGAGCCCAGACCCACACCCTAAAGCAGCACAGAATGTGAAAAATAGAAAAACTAAAACCTGAGATATCAGTGCAGAATCTGGAAAACAGAAAAGCTAAACCTGAGGCATCAAACCCTTTCCTGTGGTTTTACACCAGGCAGAACTGTTGCTAGAGCTGTTGTGCACCAGTCCCAGGTGGTTTCCTCTCCCCAGGAGTGTGGCTGACTGACCTGGTGCACGTGGCTGCCCACGAGATCGGGCACGCCCTGGGCCTCATGCACTCGCTGAACCCCAGCGCGCTCATGCACATCAACGCCACCCTGACGGGCAGGAAGAGCATCTCCCAGGACGAGGTGTGGGGAATCCACAGGCTCTACGGTGAGACACGACCTCCATTGCTGCAGCTTTTGCCTCAGGTGGCAGCTGGATGCTGTGGAGCAGTGGTGGTGTCACAGTCCAGCTTGGGCCCCTGTATCGTGGATATTTGAAATGATGAGGAGGATTCCATTGCTATCAGAAGGCTAATTAATTACTTTATTTTACTATATTATTCTGTGTTATATTACATTACATCTAAACTGAATGTGCCAAGCACCCAACTGTCCAGAATCTCGTGACTGTCTCCCAACAGTCCTGACACACACACCAGGCCCTGATAGGCCAAGGAAACAAAACCCCATCACTGTGGGTAAATAATCTCCACATTGCATTCTACTTTTGCACAAACACAGGCACAGCAAATGAGATAAGAATTGTTTTCCTTTCTCTGAGGTTCAGAGAATGTGAATCTCAGAAATATTCTTGGTGTTAGGAAAATTAATCCACAAACACCAGAGGTTTATGTCCAAAAAGGAGACAGAGGAGTCCCTTTCTGGCTTTATTCCAATAAATGGAGAGGCCATGGGGCATTCCCCTGGGATCTCTCCAATTTTTGGAGGACCCAGCCTCCTTTTTATCCCAATTTCCCAGCCACATTTCCCTTCTCTCTTTCCCCATTTCTGAGGTACTTGAGAGGTTCAGACTTCCTGATATCAAAGGTTTCCCTCTAATGTACAACCCTCCCTTTTCATTTTTAATTCTTACAGAATTTAGGAATTTTTCTTCCCCATTGTTTCTTTCATCTCTCAGTGTCTGATTCCATTTATCAGCAAACCTAAAGTTTATTTGTAAAAGCAAATATCTCTTTCCATTCATCAATCAGTGGAATCCTTCCCATTGTTTCTTTTCTGTCCCAGAGCTGGTTTTATCTACCAGCAGCTTGTTTGGGAAGACAAATCCACTTTTCCTCTCACTGGGAAGAGCTGTGCCTCGCTTTTCTCTGTGAGATGTGGTGACACTCCTGCTTTAGAGCGCTCCCCATCCCAGCTCCACCCCGTTCCTTCTGGCATTTCACCTCCAGCTGGTTGTTCAGTCCCTCTCACAGCTCCTCTCCTCCTGTTCCAGGCTGCAAGGACAGGTTATTCATGTGCCCAGCGTGGGCTAAAAAAGGATTCTGTGAGGAGCGCAGGAAGCTGATGAAGAAGCACTGCCCGGCCACCTGCGACTTCTGCTACGGTACCGGGGGCTGCTCTGGGGCTGGGGAGGAGGGAAAATGCACAGGGAAGAGGTAAAAGTGCACAGGGAGAGGGAAAAATGCACAGGGAGAGGTAAAAATGCACAGGGAGAGGGAAAAGTGCCCAGGGAGGGGGTAAAAGTGAGGCTGGAACAGGCAAAATCTTCATTTCACACCCAGGATCAGTGACACAAGTGATCCAGCTCCAAGCAGCACAACAGAAATGGAGTTTTGTGTATCTGAGTGCAGATCCAGGCCTGGAACGAGGAATAATTCAATGTTTATGGAGTGCAACATGAAATTGTCCCATTCCTCTCGGGTTTAGCTAAGACAGGGAAGAGCAAGGCAGGGAGAGGGGCTGCAGGGATGGGGCAGAAACAGGACAAAAACATCCCCAGCACAGCTGGAGCTGCTCCCAGAACAGGATAGAAAGGTGATAATCACAGGATTATTAAACTTAATCACCTTCTCCAGCCTCAGCCTATGGATCCAGGTAAGGAACTAATGCAGGGCAAGTTGCTGCAGCTGTGGCAGATAAACTGAGTTCAGATAAAAAATGTTGGAATAAAAAAAGAAATAAAAAATATTCCTTAGGATATCCTGGATAATCACTGCCTCTTCAGCACACAGGGGTTTTTTTTGGGCCACATTAATGAAAGATGCAATTAGATAATTACAAACCCAGATATTCCACTGGCTTTTGACACACTGGGCTGTTCACATCCTCTTCCACTCAGTAAATTGAGTTCTGGGTTTTATCACTATTATCTTATCACTCAGTCTACAAATGCAAGGAACCACCTAATTATCTTACACCATTCTCTGAATTAGTTACATAAAGCATTTTAACATCACATAGTCTCTATTTTAATATTATGTGTGAAAGGGACAAATTGCTTTTTATCACATTAAAAAGTTTTTATCTTTGCACATCAATTCATGTTTGTCCGTCCAAGAATTGCTCAGGAAGAGGAGGCACTTTTTCACAAAATCATTATTTAAGGAGCTTTAAATGTATTTATTTAAGTGTTTTGGGGTGATAAATCTCCCTAACTGCTGCCATTTCCTTCTCTCCCTGCACAGAATTCCCATTTCCAACGGTGCCCCCCACTCTGCCCCCACCAAGGACCAAAACCAAGACAGTTTCTGAGGGCAGGAACGTCACCTTCCGCTGCGGGCAGAAAATCATCCACAAAAAAGGCAAAGTCCAGTAAGTGCTCTCCTCATCCAGGCCTGGGAAACCTCACATGTGAAAATCCAGGAGGAACAATGATAAAAACAGGCTGAAGAAAAATGGAGTTTATAATCTGGAGCTCAAGGAGAATAAAATCCAATATATAGAGATATTTTATATATATATAAAAACATATTATATATTTTTATATAAATAATATAATAATTATATAATATATAGTCTAATAAATATCTATAAATATAATAATAAATCTATACTAATATATAGATATAATAATTATATACTATATATTTTATATCTTTTATATCTTTATATTTTTATAATTTTATTTTTAGTACTTTATTGTTATAATTTTCTATTTATATTCTTTATATTCTGCAAAAAAAAACCCTGTAAAATTGAAATTTACCCTTTCAGGTTTTAATTAGTTGGTTGTTACTGAAGTATGAACAGGTTCTGGATGTATCTAAAATTAAGGTTGGCTCAAATCCATGAGGACCCAAAATTCCCATCAACTTTCAGAGATTGAAATTCCAAAATGACTCATGATTATGATTATTAATAATTATCCACCTGAAATAAAGAGTAAACTGTGTTTTGGTGAAGTCTCTACACTTACTCAGCAAAAAATTTATCGGTAGAAATAACTAATGTTAGTAGAAATAACTAATAATATTTCTATTAGAAGTAACTAATATTCTATAATAACTATATTTCTATTAGAAATAACTAATATTCATATTTAACTTCCATCCTTTTTCTTTTGCCAGCTGGTATAAAGATAAGGAACTTCTGGAATATTCCTACCCAGGTTATTTATCCCTCAGTGAGGATCACATGAGCATCATTGCCAATGCAATTAATGAAGGAACTTACACTTGCATAGTGAAGAAAAAAGAAAGAATCCTGACTACTTATTCCTGGAGAATCAGACTGAAGCACTGAGCCAGCCCTGGATTCAGCTCCTGCTCCTGTTTCCAGCTGGTTTTTTGGCATTTTAGATTTAATCTCCAATAGTGCAACTGAATTCTTCATGAGCTGCTTTGGTACCTTGGGCTAAAGAGACTCTGGGACTGGTTATGGAAAATCAAACTCCTCCGGATTCCTTTGAATGATAAAGAATTTATCAACTATTTGCTGTACAGAGAATTAAAATCCTTTTTTTTTTGTATGGAAAGTGTCAGATGGAGCTGTGTGAACTGCTGCAAACCAGGAGCAGACTGTGCCCAAGCCCCTGGGACAGCGGGATGGCAGGAAAAGGACAAGTTTAACACTCTGAGTGTTTTCCTGCCATTTTTACAGAAGAAATTACACTGCTAAGCTTTAATATTACTTTTCTGTCACTTGTCAGGAGGATGAGGGTCCCACAAACCCTATTTTGCTCATTCCAACACATTCAGGGATCCACAGAACAATTCTTTCCCCCAAGTGGATTCCTGTGGTTCAAGGGTTTTCCTCTTATCCCAAGAGGCATTTCTTGCTCAGAGTTTGATCCTTGAGGGGTCTGAGCTGCTCAGAGTTTGGTCCTTGAGGGATTTGAGCTGCCCAGTTTTGTAATTAAGGGGTCTGCATTGCTCAGTTTGGTTCTTGAGGGGTCTGAGCTGCTCAGTCTGGTAATTAAGGGGTCAAAGATGCTCAGTTTGGTAATTAAGGGGTCTGTGCTGCTCAGAGTTTGCAGTTTGATATTTAAGGGGTCTGCACTGCTCAGTTTGGTAATTAAGGGTGTGCAGTGCCCAGTTTGATATTTAAGGGGTCTGCACTGCTCAGTTTGGTAATTAAGGGTGTGCAGTGCCCAGTTTGATATTTAAGGGGTCTGCACTGCTCAGTTTGGTAATTAAGGGTGTGCAGTGCCCAGTTTGATATTTAAGGGGTCTGCACTGCTCAGTTTGGTAATTAGGAGTCTGCATTGCTCAGTTTGGTAATTAGGGGTGTGCAGTGCCCAGTTTGGTAATTAGGGGGTCTGAGCTGCTCAGAGTTTGGTCCTTGAGGGGACTGAGGTGCTCAGTTTGGTTCTTGAGGGGTCTGAGCTGCTCAGTCTGGTAATTAAGGGGTCAAAGATGCTCAGTTTGGTAATTAAGGGGTCTGTGCTGCTCAGAGTTTGGTCCTTGAGGGGACTGAGGTGCTCAGTTTGGTTCTTGAAGGGTCTGCACTGCTCAGTTTGGTAATTAAGGGTGTGCAGTGCCCAGTTTGATATTTAAGGGGTCTGCATTTCTCAGTTTGGTAATTAAGGGGTCTGAGCTGCTCTGAGTTTGGTCCTTGAGGGGTCTACACTGCTCAGTTTGGTGCTCTCTTTGGGTCAGAGCCTTGAGCCCAGTGGGATTGGGGTGATTTCCTCCCTCAGGAGGAGGTGACAGTGCCCCATCCAGCTGGAGAGGAGCTGGGCGCAGGGAAGCTGGGAACAGTTCCTTGTCACGGCCAAACTATGCACTGGGGTCATGCTTTAATCCTGTACAGCTTCCCTGCACTCCTGGGTTCCTGGGGAAGCTTCTGGAATCAGGAATGTTCAGCTGTTTCTCCTTCAGGCTGAGGGGAACAGGGAGTTTTGTTTTCCCCCACAGGAAAACATCCAGGCTGCTTTTCCCAGCTCACCACAACTGCAGCTGAGCCACGTTCCAGCCCCACAGCCCTTCCCCAGCAGAACTCTCCAAACTGGACTGAAACTGATAAAATGTTTAGGATTGGAGTGAATCCCTTACTGGCCTGGTGCCCAGCTGTGGTTGCAGGAAAATGTGGTGTTTTCCAGATCTCCCTGTTCCTAAAACAAAGTGACAGCTTCACTAATCAGGGGCTCCAGAGGATGAGATTCCAACAGGATTGCTCCTCTCCTCTTTCCCCAGAAAGGATTGGAATGTGGCCTTGCACAACCACTAAAGCTGAGTTCTTCTCTGGATGGAAAAAGGGCATATATAAAAAAAAACCTTCACAGAAAATGAAGTTTCGAGTCTCCATATTAAATCTTTTTGATTTATAAAACAATAGAGTAATTTGTTTTGCACCACTATAAATACATTTACAAAACAAACAAAAAAATCTGGTCAGGGAGTATCAAACCCAGCCCAGCTCTCTCCAAGGATACAAACCTCATAATTGTCATTTTTCTTTTTGCCCCAAATATATTCAGACACAAACAATTTATTACTTAAAATAAAAAATAAACTCTCTTTACTGTCACCAATATCCCACTTTGCTGCATGTGAAGCAATGAAATCCTTCACACTGTTAAACAATTGAAAATGTATTTTAATTCTACAAATTTACAAGGAAAAAAAAAAAACCAAAACAAACTCAACAACAACAAAAAAACTAAAAATAAACCAGAAACTGTTCCAGGACTGTTATTTCAAGTTGTCCTTTGTCACAGTTTGTGATGATCCTGGGGTTTTCAGGTAACTTCAGTCCTCTAATGGAATGCAGCAGTTAAACTCCACATTGATTTATAAAACAAGAGCCTTGGAATCTGTGATAATCTTTGAGTTTTTTTCACAGGGAAAAACATCTGTGCCCCTGACACAGAACAGAACTGGGGCACTCAAATCCACTCACATGAATGGTGCTTTTTTTTTTTGCTTTTTGGGGATTTTTTTCCCCCCTCCTTTTTTATGTTGAGTTCAAAACTTGAGGCTGAAGCCAGGTCCTGCAGCAGATGCTCCTTGATTTGTGGTGGTCAGATGGAAACCTGTGTCCTTCAGGTCATCATCACCCTGTGAAAAGCAAGCACAGGGCACTGATCAGGGGCTGGGCAGCTGCATTTACCCATCAAAAAACCTAAACAACAAAAATAAAGTATCTCAAGATGAGAAAGAAATGTTTGATTTAGTGGCATCACAGTTAAGGTGATTAATAATCTTTAAACATTGCTATTTCAAAATTTGCCATTGCTAAAAGCAGTTGGAGTGTTCCTAGTTCCTGTACCCACTTTTGAGAAAGAAAAAAAATGGCCTTTCCTGCCAGTCTAGGTGAACCTCAGGATCCCAGCAAAGCCCAGCCCCAGGGTGGCTCTTCCCTGTGCCACACTCACCAGCACTGATTTTGGGAAGGAAAGCTGGACTCTCCCTGGGCTTTGGGAAGGAAAGCTGGACTCTCCCTGGGCTTTGGGAAGGAAAGCTGGACTCTCCCTGGGCTTTGGGAAGGAAAGCTGGACTCTCCCTGGGCTTTGGGAAGGAAAGCTGGACTCTCCCTGGGCTTTGGGAAGGAAAGCTGGACTCTCCCTGGGCTTTGGGAAGGAAAGCTGGACTCTCCCTGGGCTTTGGGAAGGAAAGCTGGACTCTCCCTGGGCTTTGGGAAGGAAAGCTGGACTCTCCCTGGGCTTTGGGAAGGAAAGCTGGACTCTCCCTGGGCTTTGGGAAGGAAAGCTGGACTCTCCCTGGGCTTTGGGAAGGAAAGCTGGACTCTCCCTGGGCTTTGGGAAGGAAAGCTGGACTCTCCCTGGGCTTTGGGAAGGAAAGCTGGACTCTCCCTGGGCTTTGGGAAGGAAAGCTGGACCACTCCCCAGCCGGCTGTAAGCCCTGTGCCACACTCACACTCACCAGCTGGCTGTAGCCCTGTGCCACACTCACACTCACCAGCTGGCTGTAACCCTGTGCCACACTCACACTCACCAGCTGGCTGTAGCCCAGCCCTCCCTCGGGGGGCCGGGGGCTGGTGCCCCTCTTGACCCTCTGCTGCTCGCTCTTGGCCGGCCAGGTGGGGAACATGGAGGGGTCGATGGGCAGCGGGGTCTCCCTGAAGTACTCGTGCTTCAGCCCGTCCTCGGCCGTGATGCGCCGCGCCGGGTAGTACGTCAGGAAACTGCCAAGGAGCACAGAGAAGGAGATTTGAGACCCCCCCCAAAACTGTGAGTTGCTCAGGAATGCTCTTGAGGGTTCTGTGATGTTCATCAGAATTCTGGCACTGGGTATTGGGATGATTCTGTTAATGGTGTTGGGTGGAATTCTATTAAGTTGGTGGAATTCGATTAGTTGGGTGGAATTCTGTGAGTAGGTATTGGTATAATTCTATTCATTTGCTATCATTTTATTACTGGACATTTTGTATTAATTTTTTGTATTAATTTTGTATTACTTTGATATAATTTTACTATTGGGTATTGGGTATAATTCTATTACTTGGGTATCATTTTATTAATACCCAATGTCCAGTAATAAAATGTACCAAATTAATAGTTATACCAAATACCCAGTAATAAAATTATATGAAATTAATACAAAAATGTCCAGTAATACAATGATACCAAATGAATAGAATTATACTCAATACCCAGTAACCAAATGATACCAAAATAATAGAATTATACCCAATGTCCAGTAATAAAATGGTATCAAATTAATACAATTATTCCCAAAACCCAGTAATAAAATTATACCTAAGCAATAGAATTATACCCAATACCCAGTAACAAAATGATACCAAATTAGTAGAATTATACCAATACCCTTGGATAGACAGATAAAGCTCCAAAGAGACCCAGGGTAATTCCATTGGAATATTTCACAATTTTTGCTATTTCAAGAGAGATTTTAGCCATTCTCCTAACACACCAGCTACTCCTGTAACACAGTGTTAACTACACAGCCTGAGCTTAATTTTATAAACCTTTCACAACACAGAAAATCGGTTTCCTGCCCAGAAATTCCCAGGGATCCCTGGAGTTTGGCACCCACTTGTTCATGAGGTCAAAGCCCTGGTCAGAGAGCAGAGCCCCGAATCTCTTGCGCAGGTTGTTGTAGGGATATTCTGTGAAGGTCATTTTCTTCACTGCTGGCAGCTCGTTGTAACCAGGCCAGATCTTTTCACTGGGAGTACCCAGATCCTGCAAAGTAAAATTAAAATACCCCTTTAATAAACTCAGAGTGCAATCCTTTATTTATTTATTTATTCAGGAGGAGTTGGGAAGTATCCAGAGAAAACAAACACAATAAATCGTGGTCTCAGCCTACTCAAAGTGTGGTAAAGCAGATTAAATAACTTTTTATTAAATAAATTTTTATTAAATAATTTTTTGTTGAGGCTGAATCTCTGTTAAAGAACAAGCACTACTTGAATGCTCCTGTTTCTAAAACCAGTCAAAATCCCAAAATATTTTCAAAATTACCTTAAAAACTTTGTTAATCTGGTCGATTTCTGACTTCCCTGGGAACAGCGGCTTCTGTGTCAGCAGCTCCCCAAAAATACACCCCACTGACCACATGTCTATGGCTGTGGAATATTCCTGGAAAGAAGGGAAATCAAATTACACCTCAGAAAAATCAGGAAGATTTTTCACTGAGTTGTTTGGAGGGATATTGTGGTTTCTGGGGGGTTTATTTGGGTTTTTTTGAGCAGAACAAACACAACCAGTCCCATACCCAAGGGCCACGTTTCAATTATTCTCTCAGTTATTATCTCACTGCAATTATTTCAAATTTCTAATTATGAATTATCAGCACTACCCATGTACACAAATCTTTCAGGATGAAAGGTGAAAAGTTTCCACACTGATGCCTCTCTTTTCCACTCACAAACAAAGCAGCACAGCTGACAAAGCAGAATTTTTTTCTGGCAGGGCTCTTGAATTCACCCAGATTTCAATTACCAGCAGGGAACATTCCAGAATAGTGCCACCACCTTGTTCTGCTCTCAGATTTTTTTAGATGAATTTTAAAAGACATTTTTAGAGTAATTTAAAAGGACATCTAAAATCCAGCTGCCAAAGGTGACATTTTGGCACAATCCATGAGAAATCCATCAGCACTGGGTACATAACATTCCAAGGGACAAAATCCATCTGTCACCCACCCTCTCTCTGTGTGGGGAGGATGGAAGGGTTTTAGATGTCATTAGGAGGAAAAATATAATAACAATAATAATAGAATAATCAGGATTTTCAGCTATGAATCAATAGAATTCATTGTTCACACTTTGATCATGATTTATAAAATCCAGTCAGGTGTTTTATAAATGCAATCACTGCCCCAGCAGCCAGAGGAACAAGGAGGAACTCACCTTTGCTCCAAGCAACAGCTCAGGAGCTCTGTACCACAGGGTCACAACCACAGGGGTGTAGGGCTTCAGGGGAGACCCATATTCCCTGGCTAATCCAAAATCTCCAACCTGAAAGGAAAAAAAGCAACATTTCCAGCACTGCTCATTCACCATCAATGCCACTGCACAGAACTCTGGGCACAGTTATAACTCTGTAATTCTGCAGCACAGAATTTGTCCTGATTTCCTCATTTTTTTCCCCCTAATTCTTACTTTTAAAATGCCTGAATGACTGAGCAGCAGGTTGGAAGTTTTCAAGTCTCTGTGAAGGATCCAGTTGTCGTGGAGGTGTTTGACCCCTCGCAGTAACTGAATCATCAAAGTCTTCACTTCCCCTGCAATGATAAAAAATGCATGGAAGAAAATAAATAAATAAATAAATAAATAAATGATTAAAAATGCATTGAAGACAATAAATCTACCTTTAATTTGTGGTTTGTTTGTTTGGAGGGCAGGAAGGAATGGCTAGTTAAAGCACAGTAGAGCCTGCACTATAAAAATGTGTCACAGAACAGCAAAATTCATTTGGGCAGCTGGAATTCATCCAAATTATGCTCAGAAATTATTGTCTCTCATAGGAAGTAGCCAAAATTAAAGCCCAATGTTATTTTCCAGTTCAGCACAGGTGAAACTCCCCCAGTTTCACCTTGAACAGCTCCACCCCAAACACAAACTGGATTCATCACCAGCTATCAGCACGAGGCTCAGCCAACACCTTAACTTGGGTCAGGTTTTACAGAACAAACAGAAAAATCCAGGAAATCTCAGTTCCAAGGAACACAGGACATTCCAAAGCAACACATGGCAGTGCCCAGAGCCAGCAGGGCCATTTGTGTTGGCCACTTTTCCAGCTCTGAGAATTCCAGTACCTGGCAGGAAAGGCTGTTTCATTGTTTCCATCAGGCTCTTGAGGTCGTGTTCCACGTAATTCATCACAATATAGATTTTATCCATGTTACTGCCCACAACGATCTCCTGCAACACAGAACCACATGAGCAAAACCTACACATGGTGTTTTAAAAGCATCCAAAATCAATTTTAGAAATGTACTGGAAAGAGGATGGAAGCTGCCATTGGAAAAATCCTTAAAAATGGTATTTTTTTCTATTAAAAATAGCTCGTTTTTGTAAAACACTGATGTCTATACAGCCTTATGAGCAGCACACAACTGTTCACAGCAGCAAGATCTGCCAGGGTTGCTGATATTTTTATATTTCAAAGCCAAGAGGAATGTTTCAACAAAATAAAAGACATAAAAGACTGTAGCCTTACTCTGACAGTGACAATATTCAGGTGCTGTGCTTTCAGAATTGTATTTATTTCTCTCAGAGAAGTAATGGGAAAACCTTCCTTCTCCTTTTCCATTTTCAGTCTCTTCAGAGCCACGATTTCATCTGCAAAGGAAACACATTTCCCATCACACAGTTAATAATTCACATCACCAAGTGTTGTCTCACTGATTAAATATTTAATTATCTGTGCTGCTTTGCAGCTTGCTGGTAAAGAAATATTTTTAAATAATATTTTAAAAAGAATATTTTAAATAGATTTTGTTCATCACTGAAAAATGCAGAATGGTCATTTGCAGCCCTAAATAAATAACCTGAGGAAAGTGGAGGGCTCTGATACCCACCAGTCTTTTTGTCCTTTGCTCTGTACACCACTCCATAGGTTCCTTCTTCAATCCTGTTCAAACACTGGAATTCCTCCACGCTGCGACATCCCTGAGAAAATCACAGGGACAACAGTCACTCCTCCAGCATCTGGGGGAAGGTTCTGCTTTTATAAAAACTTCAGCAGCTTCACAGTTAAAATTTGCTAGAAGAATTCAGCTATAACCAGATGAGAAAGGTGTCTTTGGGGTTTGTTTTTCATAAGAGTTTCTAAGGGAATCCTGCACACAGCCTGTGTTTCAGCAGATTAATTAAATTATTCCATTCACTTCTGCACAAAGGCAGCAACTCAGCACCTTTCACATAATTAGTAAGAACCTGATTTTTATTAATATTTCTACACTTTGCTGTTGGCTACATAAAAAATAACCAGTTTCTGTTTATGATAACAGAACTCTCCTCTCACAAGGATCTATTTTCAGACAGCAATAGCAAGATAACAGATCTCAGTGATATCAAAAATATTGAAGAGGGTGATCCCCTACCTGCAGGGCAGGAAGATACTTGGGGAGCTCCTGTTTCAGCTCGATGGGGGAGGAAGCTGGAGAATCAGGAATGTATTCCCCTTCTGTCATGGCATTGGAATGAGGGGAGCCTTCCCCCACCTCCTCCTCCTCCACCTCACTCCCTGCAGAATCCCGGTCAAACCTCGACTCTGGAACTTTAAAAGTCAGAATCAGTGGTGGAAAGAGGAGCTGTAAGGATTAAATAAACTTAACCCTTAATTTATTTAGGTAAATAAAGGTGGTGACATTGAGCACTGCATGGCAGAGGATGGGAGAGAAGCCAAATTTCTCCTCTTGGCAGAGGAGATGCTTTCAGGAATTCACCTACAGTTTCCAGGTCAGAAAAATAAATCTTTACACCAGAATGAAAGAGAAAAATGACCCAGGATGTCTCATTCTCATTCTGGGTCTCATTCTCTGATTTTGATGAGAGGACAGGACAAAAGAACACAAAATGAAAGAGAAGGAAACATCAGCTCATGAGACTGATTCCCTCTAAACATAAAGCTTGGAGCAGATTTCAAGGAATTTCTAAGTTTGACATGAGAATAGCATTTTAATCTCTTAAATATTTGTAGAAATAGATTTATCTAGCTGCACAAACTCAGCCAAACACTTCTTTAAAACATTCAGTATTTGCATTGTACCAACTGGGATGTGGTTTCCATTCTCCCGCTCCTCCTCTTCGCTCATTTCCTCTTCGCTCACCTCCTCTGCAAAACAGAACCAAGTTGGGTTGGAAAAAATCCACATTTCTGCAGCTCCCTGGGAGGAAATCCCTGCTGGAATCCTCTCCCATCTCACCAGGCTTCTGCACTGCCAGTGACCAAGAACTTCTGTTTCACTTCCAACAGGGAACACAACTTTTACCAATTCTCTGGGAACTGGGATGTGGGTAGGTAAATAAATGATGAATATTTCCTTATTAACTGTAATTGATTTTAAAGAAAAACACCCAGCCATCAGAGCCTGCTCTTGTGCCTTTTCTTTACTAATTAATTACAAGAACAGCTGCACTTTTTTGAACTTTGTGTTATTACCTTCATTAATTTGAAAAAAAACTTCTGAAATTTGCAACAGGAAAGAATTCAAAATGACAAAGACATTTAGATTTCACCACCCCCCAAAGAAGTGCAAATTGTGCTCTGCAGAGTATTTGATGTGTCACAGAACCACCTGAACCTCAGACAAAAATGGCTCTCAGGTTTCTGCTCTGGCTTCTTAGATGAAGAATTGGTATTACCTCTAACAAAAGGATAGAATGGGACTTGGACTTGGGTTTTCTCTTTTTAGTTATCTTGACCTGTGAGGTCTCAGCCTAGCCTAGACTAAGAGAAAAGGAAAATGTTCAAATAAAACAACACAGGATGAGGAAAATCAAAAGAAAATCACACATCCCCTGTAGCTCTGCTTGGTGAAATCCTCACCTGCTGATTGCTCAGACACTTCCTCAGAATTGCTTCCTGTCTCCTCCTCCTCCTCTTCTTCCTCTCCCTCTTCCTCAGAGCCTTCACTGCTGGACTCTTCCTCCTCCTCTTCTGAGCCCGATCCAGATTCTGTCCAGGAATAATCAGGCTCTTAACACTCAGTGTTTGCTCAGCAGAGAAATTAATTACATCTCTACAATTAATTACAGCTCCTAAATTGCATTTAGTCACCTGAGGAAGACTCTGCTGAGCTGGTTTTTCTCTCACTGTCACTGATGTCTTGCAAGTCTGACAGAGGATCCCTCTCTTCTGGTTTCTCTTCTTTTACTGCTGAAACCACAAAAATTAAAAACACAGTGCTAATTGAGTATCATTTCCAAGCCTCTGAATTCCCAGCTAACTGCTTCACTTTCTGCTGGCATTAAATCAGTGCTGAATATTCAGTATTGGAAATTCAGAGCACTAAAAAAATAAATAATAATCATTTCACACTCTGCTCAATGACAAACAGCTTTTCTGAATTGCAGTGGTGCAGGTTTAACAACCAAAAATATGGAATATTGACCTGATTTTTAAACATGAGGTGTTCCTAAGATGAATTAAAACAGGGGGGAAAATGGGAAAAAAGCACCCTGGTGACAAGAATCACCAGGAAAGGGTCCCTACACACTGGTTACTGCCAGTGCTCACTGCTCCAGTGATCACCATGAAAAATCCCTGCTGGTTGATGGGGCAGGAGCTTCCCAGGCCTTGCTGCCTGCCTACACCTGGAATTCCAGCTGATTCCATCCTGCTCTGGGTGCCTCCACCTGGAATTCCATCTCTACAATTAATTCCAGTTGATTCCATCCTGCTTTGGGGGCCTCCACCTGGAATTCCATCCTGCTCTGGGTGCCTCCACCTGGAATTCCAGCTGATTCCATCCTGCTTTGAGTGCCTACACCTGGAATTCCATCTCTATACTTAATTCCAGTTGATTCCATCCTGCTCTGAGTGCCTACACTTGGAATTCCATCTCTACAATTAATTCCAGCTGATTCCATCCTGCTCTGGGTGCCTCCACTTCTTTTCACAGCTGTACACCTCAGCAAGGCAGACACAGAGCTTTCCTCCTTCAAACAAAGGCGTTTTTATGTCACTTGTGCAAATTCCCTACCCCCAGAACCTTCAGGTGGGATCATTTTCTGGCTTGGAAAATAAAATTCACCATCTAAGCAGAACTCTGCATTCAGAATTTAATTTTGCAAGATGACACAACCAGTGATGCTCACACTGATCCCTGTGAGGTCACTTTTTAAGGTAATTTAGCTCCTAACCCCAAATCCAAGTGGAGCTGGAGTAACCAATCCCTTTTTAACCTGCAAGGCAATATTCAACTGCAGGATTTTAAAAATTCAGTCAGCTGCTTCTTTCACCACTGAACGGGGTAACTCATTTTGAACCTTTTCCAACTGCTACTCCTACCCCTAAATATTCCACTTATCACTTGTGCATGTCCTGCAAAACCAGCACTGCTTTAGAAAAGAGACATTGGTGAAGATTCCAGACTTACGCCGCTGAGGCTGAGCTGGACAAGACTTGAACTGAGCACCTGGGATGGTTGTTTGAGACTAAAAATGAATTGAATTTGATTGAATTTGATTTTTTTACCCCAGCTGTCCCCCAAGACAGTGTAGAGTGGCAGATGCTACCTGGTTTCCTGCTCTCTCCTTGCTCAAGCTTGTCTCTCTGCTGGCGCAAAGGGCTGCGACTCCAGGGTCTCATTTTTACTTTGTCTCCATATTCTTCCCTCACTGTTCTATGGTGTGCAGAAACTAGGGAAAACAAAACCACAAGAAATTGTTACATCTGCCTAATTAGAGTTGTCCTGTCTGCCACAGCCACCTGATTTGAATGTTTTGATTTTTTCTTTAACAGGGTAATGGGGAAGAGTGGGAGAGGAACCTACTTAAATCTGGGAGAATGAAGGGTTTTGATTGATCTCAAATAAAATATGGATTTGTACTGCTTAGAGAAAGCTGCTGCCACACTTAAAAACAGAAGCAAGCTGCCCTGTATGTTACACAGTAAACACCCTGATTCTAAAGCATTAATGCCAGAGAAAGAAGTGGAAAATATGTAAAAGAATAAAACCAGCTGAGGTTTAGAAGGAGCTGACAGAACATTCAGAACAATAAAACCAATTAAATGAAAGGTTACACAGATTGAGCACTATCAGCATAAAGCCAAGCACAAAAAGGAGCTGTTTGGTATGAGCTGAGCAAGAAAGAGAAAGCAAAAAATATGGTTTGTTCTGCTATTCTTGAATAATCTCTATCACCTGATCACAGGAATGGGCTCTGATTTTTACCTCTGAAAGCTGGGCCAGAGATCCTTGAACCAAAAATGATCTGAGCTGAGATTGCAAACACCCAACACGCTGTGCAAAGAGTTCAAGTGCAGAACTTAAACTGCTCAGGCACCAGATAATCCCACCTGACTCCCACTGCAGCATTTTCCATGCCTGGAGAACTTACACGACCTCTCCCCCTTTGCAATTTATTCCCCCAAATCCTTAAAACATTGAATTTGAGGTTTCAACCTCTATCAAACCGAGTTGGACGCAGCCAAAGAGTTCAGAACCACTGGGGTTGTACTGGGTGCACACAGTGGCACCTCCAGAAATCCTGTTTTTATAGGAAATTTCCCCCTCAGGAATCCTGTTTTTATAGGAAATTTCCCCCTCAGGAATCCTGTTTTTATAGGAAATTTCCCCCTCAGAAATCCTGTTTTTATAGGAAATTTCCCCCTCAGAAATTTATGGAAATCTCCCTGACAGGGAGAGGCCAAGACTCACTGATGACCAACTTCTCAGGATATTTAAGGCATATAACAGCATCACATCATTTTATCTCCCCATGTCAAACTTAATTTCCTTTTCCCTCCCATGTCAAAGACCCTCCCCGCTTTAATTTTTTTTAATTCTGGCACTGCTTTAATAAAAACCACTTTCTATCCCTCCATTCCAGCAGTGTGTCAGCAGGTAGGAAAGTGATAATAAATCTGATTTATGCAGAGGGAGTCACCTTCTCTCCTGGCTTCCCTCTCCTTCCTCCTCTCCTCAGCTCTCCTCTCTCTCTCCTTTTGCTCTCGCTGCTCCTTCTGCTGCTCCCGGATTTTTCTTTCCCTTTCTCTCTCCAGTTGCTCCAAACGATCTCTGGAAAATAATTTTTGTTTGTTACAAGTTCAGCTGGTGAAGAGAAGGAAAACTGGTTTGCAGCACCAAACCACTGAACTCAATTTTCCTTCTCAACACCCCCAGTTGTGCATCAGTCAGAAACAGGTGGAGTTTTTCAGTTCATCCTTTAAAAAACAGGTTTAAAAGATCCAGACCAGGAGTTCTCCACCCTATGCGGATTTAAGCAGAAATTAAGCCAGTCCAGTTAATTAATCCCCTGATAATCCAGATAATTAATCCCCTGTACAAATCTGGTTTGTACTTATTTTTTTTAGGTTGGTAAAAAACCTCTAAGACCATCCAATCTTTTTATTCCAGTGAATTCACCTGGAATATCCACGGTAACGAAGCATTTAAAAATAATTAAAGAGAAGAACACATTCCCAGGAACACACAAAGTTCTCCCTGTGGATTTTTTTTGGTTATTTCCCAATGTTCAGAGGAGGCAGGTGCTGGGGAGGGGAGGGATGGATGTACCTCTCCCTTCTGGAATGTTCCCTTGCCATCTCTCTCCGTTTCTGTCTCTCCCATTCACGCCGGGCTTTATCCTGCTCTTCTCTATGTCTCTTCCTACGCTCATGCTCCCGTTCTTTCTCTTTCACTCTGGCGTGTTTCCCTTGAACAAACACAAATCAATTTCAATTTCCGAGTGTTACTGCTCCAAATAATCACTGAAAGCAAAACTTAGGGGGGGAAACTGATCAGAACTATTGCCGTGAGCTCTGTTGTTTTCTTAAAAGGGAAAATCCTGTTCTGAAAGGGGGTTGGAAAGCCCAAAGTCTGTAAGGTTTTGCATGAATACTTGTATTAAAGTAAAAAATGGTTGTTATTGATGGGAATGTCTCTAGAAAGGATATTTTTCCCTTGGCAGGTATTTTTTCCCTTTCTGACCAATAACCAAAGGTCAGAGTTCTTTCACTCAGTGAAGCCAGAGAGAATACTTGTATTAAAGTAAAAAATGGTTGTTATTGATGGGAATGTCTCTAGAAATGATATTTTTTTCCTTTGGCAGGTACAAAGATCAGAGAGCTAGAGCTCTCACTCAGTAAAGCTAGAAAGAATACTTGTATTGAAGTAAAAAATGGTTGTTATTGACAGGAAGACAATGGAAATGTCTCTAGAAATGATATTTTTTTCCTTTGGCAGGTACAAAGATCAGAGAGCTAGAGCTCTCACTCAGTAAAGCTAGAAAGAATACTTGTATTGAAGTAAAAAATGGTTGTTATTGACCCAAGACAAGGGGAATATTCCTAGAAAGGATTTTTTTTCCCTTGGCAGGTACAAAGATCAGAGGTCTTTCACTCAGTGAAGCCAGGGAGAATCTTATCAGGCTTCAAGGAGTAAAAGTGACCTCAGTGTCCCTGTCCCAAAGTGATTTCTGTCCTCTCACCCATGCTCACACCCCTGCCATTCCCCTAAGGGCACTAAAACAGCCAAAGAAAGAAACAATTTCAGTTCCTCTGTCTATCCACCTGCTGGGTTTCCCTCAGCCTGAGTCACTGGTATTTATTCTACTCCCAGAATCACCTTCAGCAGAGTGGCTCCTGTGCCTGCGTTTCTCTTTCCTCTTCTCATCCTTCCTGTGATGGGTTTTTTCTTTCCGGGACATTTGCTGGGGTGGTTTGATGGCCAAGGAATCATCTTCCTCTCCCCTGGAAGGCAGGACAGGAATAAACTCAGGGAGGTGACAGGGGAAATCCACAGATTTCCTTGTTTGGAAAAGATTCCCATTTTATTTTGAGTTTCCACAATAAATCCAAACTGGAACACTCAAATTGGTTAAATCTGGTTAAAGCTTAACCAGTGCTCCAAAAGTGTGTTCTATAAAAAGGATTTCCACTTCTAAAATTTGATTTTCCTATCAGATATTTGAAAGCCATTTCTCAGGACGTTGAAATGTTAATTTCAGGATTTTTTTCCTCTTTTTATTTCCTCATTCTTACCTGTCTTCCATGGAGTCTTCCCTCCTGTAGGGTGAGTTCCTGATGGTGATTTCCATGCGATGGTCTCTCAGCTCCCCCTCTTCAAGAGAATCCCTCTTGGAATCCCTGTCATCTGACTGAGGGAACAGGGGAAAAATCCAGTGATTTGTAAGGCTCAAAATGAATAAAATTAAATATTACTGAAGTCTTCCTCTGCTGGCTCAAAAATTCAGCCTGGATTGGTCACCCCTGTAAATTCCAGTGATTTGTGACAGCAGCACTTTGAGCTGAACTGCATTAATTTGACATGATTAGAGAAAATTAAACCCTGAGGAGGAGAGCAGTAATTATTGGGTGGTATTTTCTGCAATAATTATTTTGAACACAGCTGTACAAAACCAAACAGCAACATAAAAGTGATTCCAAACCCATAATTTTAACCCATTCTTCTATAAAACCTATTTTTATTTATTTAAAATTAATTTATTTCATTTCTTTAAACAATTTTTGTATATAATTATATAAATTTGAATTATTAATTACATTAATTTATCTTTTCTGACCAATAACTAAGTAATAATTTTTCTGACCAATAACCAAACAGGAAGATAAAATTGATTCCAAACCCATAATTTTAACCCATTCTTCTATAAAATCTTTAAAAATTGTTCCTTGAACTGCAAGCCCCAGTTGATTATTTATTTTTATTTATTTATATGCTTTAATTTATTTAAAATTAATTTTATTTAAACATTAATTATTGTACAGAATTATATATAATTATCTAAATTTAAATTACAAATTGCATTAATTTATTTATCTTTCCTGACCAATAACTATAAGAAATCACAGTATATCATGCAAGAGCAATGAAATCTCCACAAAGCTTCTTATTTTTGTTAAACTTTGGAATTAGAGACCACACAGAAAAAACTTCAGCTGACAGAGCATCAGAAAAAATCACCAGAAAATCAGGATACAGGCAGTGCACCCCATTAAAATGCAGTTTCCTATTAATAAAGTAAATAATTCCATTGAAGTGAGTCCCAAAGGACAGCTTACATTTTTCATACGTTTGATCTCTGCCTTCTCCTCTTGCTCCTTCCTTCGTTTCTTCTCCTGGAGAATCTCATCTAAAGTCTTCACCTTCCAAGAATCCTTTTCATCACCCATTTGAGTTCAAAAAAACACCCTCTGTAAAAGGAGGAGACATTGAAAAACCCCACAAATAAATACAAATAAATCTGTTTTACACCCATTTATTTAACGTTCTGTTTTTGAGTAAAGCCACGCTGGAGTTGCTTTATGGTGAACCAAAAATGTTTGTTTTAAACCCAAAGGAAAGACTCTGTAAGAGCTCAGGGAGCTGCTGAAAGGCACAAAAATCAGTTTATGGCCAAGGTTTGGTGCCACACATTTAATGATGACCCGAGGTAACAAAGCTTGGGGAAAAAGGACACAGAATGCAGAAATTATGGGATATCTGGCAAAACTCCTGAGAGAAATAAGAAAATAATGAAGCCAACTGTGCCAAAATCAGCTGTCACTGAGGAAAAGGTAATTCCAGCACGACCTCCAGTGAGCACAAGAGGTGGAAAAATAATTAACCCATAGAAAGCAGAATATTAATTAACAAGAGCACTATGTCACTTACAGCTAACGAGCACTAATTCCTCGGTTTATTGGGATTTATAAACAGCAAAAATTTGCTAATGGGGGGTTTGATTTGTGGAACACCCCGAGCACCTGAGAGGAATGGTGGATTTGTCTTTCCAAACCAGCTGTGGGTGTGCTGGTAGATAAAACCAGCACTGAGAGAGAAAAGAAACAACAGGAAGGATTCCATTGACTGATGAATGGAAAAAGATATTTGCTTTTACAAATAAACTTTAGGATTGCTGATAAACGAAACTGGGCATTGCAAGAGGAAAGAAAAAATGGGGGAAGAAAAATCCCTAAATTCTGTAAGAATTAAAAATGAAAATTAAGAGGGAAATCTTCGGCATCAGGTGTATCAGGAGGTCTGAACCTCTCAAGTGCCTCAGAAATGGGGAAAGACCCCTAAATTCTGTAAGAATTAAAAATGAAAAGGGAGCGTTGTACATCAGAGGGAAATCTTTGGTATCAGGAGCTCTGAACCTCTCAAGTACCTCAGAAATGGGGAAAGAAAGAAAGAAGGGAAATTGGGATAAAAAGGAGGCTGGGTCCTCCAAAAATTAGAGAGACCCCAGGGGAATGCCCCATGGCCTCTCCATTTATTCGAATAAGGCCAAAGAGAGATTTCTCTGTCTCCTTTTTGGACATAAACCTCCCCTCAGCGGCTTCGGTGTCCCCTCAGAGCCCCGGGTGTCCCCCCGGTGTCCCCTCAGCGGCTCCAGTGTGCCCTCAGAGCTCCCGGTGTCCCCTTCACAGCCCCCGGTGTCCCCTCAGCGGCCACGGTATCCCCTCAGCGGCCCCGGTGTCCCCTCAGAGGCTCCGGTGACGTCAGCGCCGCCTCACGGCGCCGTAATTAACTCCGGGCGTTAATGAGGCGTTAATTGAGCCCCGCCCGTCAGAACGGCCGGGCTGAGGGGCGTTAATGAACCCGCGGGATGGGCTTGGGCAGTGATAAACGCAGCGAATGGAGGCGTTGTCAGCACTGGGCCGCTTTTAATTCCACATCAATTAAAGTGCGGAGTTTGATGGAATCAATTAAATTAGATTGAATAAATTAAATTAGATTGAATAAATTTAATTGAATAAATTGGATTGAGTAAATTGGATTCCAACCAAAAAGCTGCAATTCCTACATGGAAATGAGTGAGAGTGTGAGGGAGGAGGTGACAGAGGTGACACGGCCCGGAACAGCAAAGATCCCTAATTATGATCTCTAAAATCATTAATTATCCACCCCCCAAAGGAAATATGAGGATATAATGGGAAATAATGATATAGAATGGGAAATAACGGGATATAATGGGGAATAATGGCAATTTAGAAGCACAGGGACTGCTGTGACACCTTCTACCTGCACCTCAGTGCATCAGGAATTCACATTTAAGGAAAACATGCTCTGAGCGAATTAAAAAATGTAAAATAAATTAAATGCACAGCTCCAGGCCACAGAGCTTGCCCTCATCATGTGGACATGAGAAATGCAGGGACAGAAACGTTAAAATGTTCCCAAAAATTCAATTTTTTCTGTCACAGGAAGAGCTCGGGTGGAAAATTCTTAACAAAGAGCAAAAAGCTCCTTGTTTACACAAGAGAAAAGAAGATTTAGTGGTCTGATTGGAGAATAAAAAAGGTTTTGGTTTGTTTAATCGAAGTAAAGCAAAGGCTAAAAAGATGGCAAAGAAAAATACAAAAAAGGGACAAAAGCCCAGCAGAGCAGGAGGGGTTAAAATCCCAATCCCAAATCCTCCCAGGGTCACAGAAAACAAAATCCTGCTGGCATTTTTTAAAAATCATTTTAAAATGATGGGATTTATGTGAGAGCAGAGCCACCTAAAGCAGAAATATAACACAAAACACAGGTTTTTTTCTTTTCTTTTTTTTTTTTTTTTTAGTTATCCTTTCAAAAATCTCAGTGTATTTGGCAGAAAACAAATTTTAAAAAAAACCACAGAGCTCCACAGTCCACAGCTTTTATAAAAGTGACAGGAGTACAAAAGAAAACAAAATACCACAGACATATCACATACACAGGGATGAATAAACTGGCATTTTTCTCCTTCAGATCTTTGGGGAATCTGCCCCAGGCAGCCACTGAGGTGTGGAAATGTGATTTTACAGGAATTCCAATTGTAATTCCCTGATAACCATTATTTTTACCATTATACATCCACGCTCCAACCTTCCAGAAGAGTGACAATTATTAAAATCCACTCATTTTAATTTAAATTTTGTTCCCAAAACGTCCATGCGAATGTTTTTGTAGCTACATGTGTGCTTTTTTTTTGTCAAAACTGACTGTTCAAAAGGAAAATGAACTTTTAATCTTTGATCTACCACAGAAAACAAATTTCCTTTAAAATAAAAGGAAAATTAAAAGCAGCAGAAATAAAGATTTGCCTCAGTTTACGGTTAATATTCCTCCCATCTGTCACAGATGCCTCTGAGAGTTTTTTATATAATCAGAAATTAGATATTTTACACACAGGTCAGACTCATAACCCTGAGTTTCTAAAAGGCAGCCTTTTGTTGCACTCTTAGAAATAATTTTAAAAAACCATCAATTTCTTTCCTCATGCATAACAAAATGAAATTAAAACAACAATTATTTTTTTTTACAGAAACACTGAGATCCCGCTTCCTTTGCCACCACAATTTTCAGTGGTTTTTTTTTACTAAGCAACTACAAATATTGAATTCAACACTCCATTTACACAGGGTACGTGTGTGAATATTTGCATTTCAGGTTTGTCAAGAAATGATCGGAATGCAATATTTCCACATTACATTTTTATGTTTTAAACCACTACAAATCCTGGATTTGTAGCCAGCAGCAGGAGCTCACCACAGCTCATTTCCCACAGTTTTCTTCAATAAAGTTGGTTTTTTTTGGGAGAGAAGGGTGGGAATTCCAATCCCTCTTGGAATTATGGAATCTCCTGAGTGGGAGGGGACCCACAAGGACCATCCAGTCCAACTCCTGCCCCGCACAGAAATCAAAATCCACCCCAAAATCCCTTCTTGTGCTGTCACAATGCTCCTGGAGCTCTGGCAGGGTTTGGGGGCCCTCAGGGCTCGAGGAGAGGCCAGAGTGGGACAATTCCCTCCTCGGACTCTCCCATCTCTGCACCACAGCTGAGGAATGAGGGAGAACATCCAGAAACTTCCACGAGGCACCAACTGCATCCCTCTGCCAGCAGAATTCAGTGGTGGGGCCCCATTTTCACATTGTTTGGATGGGGAGGGAGACAGGAACTGTTTTCCCACAGGACACCAAAGTTCTTCCACCAGCACAGGCCTGGGTGTGATTTGGCGTAAGACACGGCAATTTGGAGTCAAGGAGAGACAACAAAGGCCAAGTTTGCCACGTTCCAGGTCCTCTCTTTGGGGCATCAGGTTCCCAAGGTTTTTCTGGATCCTTCCCAGCTCCTTCCTGCTTCAAATCCTGGGTGAGACCTGCCAGGAACTCAAAGGAACCAGAGGAACAACCACAACTAGGAGGGTTTGAAGAACAGCCACATCCAGGAGGATTTGAGGAACTCAGAGGAACCAGAGGAACATCCACATCAATCCAGGAGGATTTGAGGAACACCCACATCCAGAAGGATTTGAGGAACTCAGAGAAGAGGATTTGAGGAACTCAGAGGAACAACCCCATCCAGGAGGATTTGTGGAACAAGCCCATCCAGGAGGATTTGAGGAACTCAAAGAACCAGACGAACAGCCCCATCCAGGAGGATTTCATGAACAACCCCATCCAGGAGGATTTCATGAACAGCCCCATCCAGGAGGATTTGTGGAACTCAGAGGAACTTGAGGAACAAGCCCATCCAGGAGGATTTCATGAACAGCCCCATCCAGGAGGATTTGAGGAACGAGCCCATCCAGGAGGATCTCCATGGAGCCATGCTCAGCTGTTAATGATTAACCCATTAGTCATAGGGTTCCAGCTCCTTGGGGACGAGGGGCTCGGTGTCCTCGGGGGGCTGTGGGGCCATGGCCAGGCTCTGCAGGGTCTCCTGCTGGTGCTGCTTGGCCTTGTTGTAGAGCAGGACGCCCACGGTGACCAGGACGGTGCCCACGGCTGACAGGCTGGTGATCTTGTTCCCAAAGACAATGATGCTGAGCCAGATGGACAGGGCGTGTTTGACAGTGCTGGCAACGCTGCGGGGACAGCGGGGACATCAGAGGACAGCAGGGACAGCAGGGGACGTCAGGGGACAGCAGGGGACAGCAGGGGACAGCAGGGGATGTGAGGGGACATTGGGAATGTGAGGGGACAGCAGGGACATGAGGGGACATTGGAGATGTGAAGGGACATGAAGGAACATTGGGAATGTGAGGGGACATTGGGAATGTGAGGGGACATTGGGGACGTGAGGGGACATCAGAGGACATTGAGGATTTGAGGGGACATGAGTGGACAGCAGCTCTGCCACATCCCACAGCCAGGCTTTGATGTCAGCCTTGCCCCTGAACACCACCTGAAATTCCACTTCCAACCCAAACCATCCCATGATTTACCTCATTTATTTATTTGCAAAAACCTTAATTTTCCTTTTTCTAAGCAACACCTGAAATTCCACTTCCAACCCCATCCATCCTGGAATTCCCCTCATTCATCTCTTCACAAAACACTTTAAGGTTTCCCTGTTTTTTTAAACACCACCTCAGACTTTTCCAACCCCAACCATTCTGTGATTTACCTCATGAATTTCTTTGCAAAAACCTTAATTTTCCTTTTTTTTTAAACACCACCTGAAATTCCACTTCCAGCCCCAACCATTCTGTGATTTACCTCGTTCATTTCTTTGCAAAACACTTAAATTTTCCTTTTTTTTAGCATCACCTCAGAATCCACTTCCAACCCCAACCATCCCATGATTTCCTTCATTCATCTCTTCACAAAACACCTTTAGTTTTTCCTGGTTTTTTAAACATCATCTCAGACTTTTCCAACCCCAATCATTCTGTGATTCCCCTCATTAATTCCTTTGTAAAAACCTTAATTTTCCATTTTTAGCACCACCTCAGATTCCATTTCCAACCCCAACCATCCCATGATTTACCCCTCATTCATTTCTTTGTAAAAACCTTAATTTTCCTTTTTTTTAAACACCACCTGAAATTCCACTTCCAGCCCCAACCATTCTGTGATTTACCTCGTTCATTTCTTTGCAAAACACTTTTAGTTTTCCTTTTTATTTTTAAACAGCACCTGAAATTTCACTTCCTGAAAAGGAATATAAAATAATGTTCCTGACCAAAAAATACAAGATAGTGTTCTTGACCAAAAAATTATAAAATGGTGTTTCTGGCCAAAAAAAAAAATTATAAAATAATGTTCCTAAAAATGAATAAAAAAATAGTGTTCCTGACAAAAAAAAATAGAAAATAAAGCTCCTGACAATTTTACCTGAAAGTGACAGGGGAGATTTTGCCCATCAGGGCATAGGCTGTGACGCTCTGCAGGTGGAACAGGACTCCATCAATCAGGAGCAGAATGACAATGTCATGGTTGTAGCTGAAGCTTCTCCCACTTTTCCCAATCACAGGCACGTCCTAAATTACAAAAAAAAAAAACCAACAAAAAAAAAATTAAGTGTTTAGTTCGGAAGAAAAATCTACAAGTGATTTTCCACCCACCTGTTAGGAGCACAGAGAGTTTTCAATTTTAATATTAGCCCAATAAAACCTAAAACATACAGGATATTTAGGTCCCAAAAAGACATTCAGACCCTGCAATTTTTTCTCCAAAAAATTTGCACATCTAAAATAAAATAAATTAAAAAAAAAAAACGAATTTAAGGGTTTAGTACATGAGAAAAATCTAGAAGTGACTTCCCACTCAACTGTTAGAAGCAAAGTTTTACATTTAAATTTTAGCCCAATAAAACCTAAAACATACAGGACATTTAGATCCTGTAATTTTTCTAAAAAAAAAAAATTTGCTTTCAGAGTTAATATTCCTGTAAACCACATTAATCTCAAAAAAAAAAAAATCGACAAATATTCCAGATTTTCTTTGCAAGTCTTTATCTCAAAGCTCAAGTGCACTGAGACAAAATCATGATTTGAACCCAAAAATCCTGAGATAAATTCAGGCTTTTGGAATGAACTCATGTCTATATTAAATTATTTCTTTTATAAATTTCTCTTTTTTACTGCCCTCTTGCAAACATTGGATGAATTATATTTCAGGCTGATTTTTTAAAAATCAAAAATTAATTTTTCAAAATTGTTTTTAATGAGAAGGATCAAAGGTAAAAATTAAGATTAAACTCTGTTGCACATTCTGCTCACAATTAAAAAAACCCAAAACCTACATTAATTTTTAAAAATCCCTAAATTAATTAAATAATAAATTTAAATTACCATGAAAAATATCCAAGCTGGAATGAGCATAACCACAGCAGCAGCACTTGTGTAGAACTGAAGCTCTGGGGCTCTACAAAGGAGAAAAATAATATTAAAATTAAAAAAAAAAATGAAAATATTGAATAAAACTTCATTTTTCAAAGCAAAGACAGAGGTTTGCTCTCAGGGACTGAAGCTGAAAGGCACAAAAAAAAAATCAAAAGTAGCATTTTATGTCATAAAATACAAATATATTATTAAAGATGGTTTTTAGCCCAAGATTTTACTCTTAAATATTTGTTTCTGGGAGTTCTGAAACTTGCAGTGGGAGCTCAGGGAGCTTTTTACCCTGATAAAATAACAGAGGTGATCAGATTTACACATGGTGCAATACAATGAGAAATATTTAATTTCTTTATGCATCCCTAATAGAACCAAACCTGAAATATTTTGAATACTTACGAAAATCTGTATTTATCTCCACTGAGTAGTTTTTTGGAAAAGACGTTTTGCAAACTAGAGAAGAAAAAAGAAAAATTAAAAAATTAAATTAAAAAAAAAAGTAAAAAAAAAAATTAAATGTAATTTTTTTTAATTAAAAAAATTTAGAAAAATTTTAAAACATTTTAAAAATGAAAAGCCACCATTCAGCTGTATTTTAATTAGGACAAATCAACCAATTCATCAGTCCTCAAGTGGATAAATGTTTTTACTGTTTCTACAAGTACAGAAAGGAGTTTGGTCTAATGAAGTATTATTATTTAATCTTAATAATGCTGTCAGATACAAGAGAATAAGTCAGAATAATTTATAACTTTAATAATAATTTATTAAAAATCCATTTTCAATACCAACATTTGAATGCGCTGCACAGCATGAACCATGTTAAACAATTTTCTTTCATCTCCTAATTAAATTAATTGTTTTTTTCCCCATCCCAGAGCTGCCTGGTGCTCACCAGTCCATGATGTTGGTGGACAGAGCTGCAGAGAAGCCCAGGATGTTGAAGCTGATTTCAGTGGCTGTGCACAGAGCCAGGCCTCCCATCACAGGGATCAGGGAGAGATTCACCAGCAACCCTGCAGGGAAAAGGGACAAACTCATTATTTGTTATTTTTATATTGGAGGGAATCTGAAATTCTCAACAGCAAGAAAAAAGGGCCGCAAAGAAATTCAGTTTTTTAAAGCCACAATAATTTATTGACAGAGAAAATAACAACAACCCCCTTCCACCAATCCCTTTTAACACTACAAATTCATTGTAGATTCTTTCAGATGCATTTATAATATTTTATATTATATATTTTATATATGTTATAGATTATATATTACATATTATATATAATGTCATATATTACATATTTATATATATATAAAGTTATGTATTACATATTATGGATATTATATATAACATATATAATATATTATATATATTATATATAATATATATTATAAATATAATAAAACATAGTATAATAAAAATAGTATGATATGATATGATATAATGATATAATATGATATTATATAATATATAAAATGCAATATGTGGTATATATAATACGTAATATATAAAATATGTAATGTATAAAATATAATATGCAATGTATTAAATATAATATGTAATATATAATATATAACATGTAATATGTAGTATATAATATGTAATATGTAGTATATAATATATAATATGTGGTATGTAATATATAATATTATATATCATATATAATGAATAATGAATATTGAATAATGAATATTTATATTCTATATTATATTATTATCTTATATTTATTATACTTTATTAATTTTAGTGGCCAGACTTGCACCACAGCCAAGAAAAAAGAGATGAATGAAATCTCATTTCAGGCCTCACCAGTGTATTCCCCCAGAATCATCCGGGACATGATGACAGTGAAAATGGGAGCTGAGCTTTTCACAGTCTCTGCAAATGAAACTGCCACATTCTTCAGGCTCACCAGCCCCAGGACCACTGTGGCAAATCTGCAGCAGGAGAAAAATCACAATAAATTAATTTGAAAAATGAATTAATTCATTAGTGCACCAGAAGAAATTAAAATAATGATTCAGGAGCTACTCTCGGACACTCAGCATAAAAAGAATTGCTCTGTGATTTCTCCTGCACCTGCAAGGTCAGATCTTTCAACTGTGGCTTAAACATTATTTATTTAAAGCAAATAAAGGCACCCTTGGGCAATGTGGAATGTCTTTGGCTGCAGAGTGGATTTCCAGAAAACAAATTTACTTTTTAACACACTCCAAGGTTCAAGTGACCATTTTTTAAGTCAGAGTTTTCAACAGGCTCAGTTAAAAAAGTGAAAATCTGAGAAGCAGAAATTCACCAAGGAAACTTTATCTGCAGTTATTCATCTTTAGTGTAAATTAGATATGCTCACAATTACCACAGTTTAAACTCTGAAATTAATTGAATTTATCACTTATTTGATTTTCTTTATCAGTTTTGCAGGGCAGAGGAAACAAAACCAGGCATTTTTATTCCCTCCTCGACCACAAACTAACACAACCCCAGCACTCAGCAAATATTTACTTTTCAAAAGATAAATTTTAATAGCCTGGATGACTTTTGAGGCAAAAGGCTGATAAATATTAATGCACTAAACAAACATCAACCTCAAAAGAGAGCAGGAAGAAAGTAAATGGAAAGAGAAGTGAGGTCTGAAAAAAATGGACCAAAAAATTGACATCTGGGAAAAGAAACAGCAAATAAAAATAAGATTGTTCTGGGATATTTCTTGGGAGGGGGGGAAGGACACAAGAACAGAACTTTGGTTTGGAAAAGCAGAAATATTAGCAAAGATAGAGCAGGGAATGTTTTTTATTTACCTCATTAATCCAACAAAGAGCATGATCATGATGAAATTTGGGGGGTAGGAGATTCGGGTCTTGTGCTGGTACAGACAGCAAGGGACAAACATCTTGATGCAGCCAATGAAGGTGGTGGAAAGCATCTGAACAGCACCTAAAAAAGGATCAGAGAGGGGAAATCAAGTCAGATCACGGGCTGGAACACAACAAATCAATTGTCAAGAGAAAATCTCTTACACAAACATCTCTGTGGTGGTTTTGGCAGTGTATATTTTATATATTCTCACAAAAGCCCTTTACTTCTATAAACCAAATGTTTATAAACCTGGTTCACAGATGAAGTGCCCTTTGTTTGCCTCTGAAGAAGGAAAAAAAAAAGAACTAAAATGGCCATTGACAACAGAGATAACCAAAGGCAACTCTTGCACTGCACAGCTCTGGAGACCATCAACAATTTATTCAAAATCTGACTTTTTGTTAAACCCTCCAGCACAGAAACTGAAAAATTACTTTTTTTTTTTTCTCTTAAAGCTCCTCTATGAGGAAAATTTCATCTTTCAGCAAGTGGAGGAAAGGACAGTGTCAGAAACCACTTTAAAGGCCAAAATACCAAGTTCCCTCCCCACACCTTCCAAATCAAATATTTTTCACTTCAATTGAACCATTCTCTCCCTCAGCTTTATGTGGGATGATCTGGAATTCTCAATCATAGGAAGATGGAACTTTAAAGGCCAAAATGCCAAGTTCCCAGCCCCAAGATCCCTCCCTGCAACTTCCAAACCAAACATTTTTCATTTCAATTGAACCATTCTCTCCCTCAGCTTTATCTGGAATTATCAATCACAGGATGATGGAACATCCTGAGCTGGAAGGGATCACCCAGCCCAACTCATCCCTGCACAGACACCCCAAAAACCCCACCCTGTTCCTGCCAGCATTATCCAAATGCTCTGGGAGTTTTTTTGAGGCTCCCATTCCATTAAATAAACCAATTTCCCCCTGGAATTCAGGAAAAGCAGGGTACCAAGCATGCTGGGCTCTCCCTCCAGCAAGGACAGGATGTATTTGTTAAGGAACAGAGTGCAAAAGCTGAAGAAAAACCACAGAGTGAGGTAGATGAGGGCGTGGGAGTTCCAGATGCCCAGGTCGGACTCGATGACCGTGGTCTCTGTGATTGTGATTTTCAGGACATTCTCCTCTGGCAAGCTGTCACTGCGAGCAATCACAAATTTCTCACTCCTGTTAGCAAAGAGGGAGCCCAGCTGGAACAGGGATTTTCCTTTTGGCTTCTCCTCCAGCTGGGGAGGGCTCGGGGCCTCTGGGCTCAGGGCGCTCGTCATGGTGAGGTGAAGAAAGAAATATTTCAAAATATTCTTTGTCCTTCACGCAAAGCAACGCTGAGAAAGCACTTGTTGAAATAAAAATGTCATGCGGTCAATGCTTCATCTCCCAGGGGCCTGCAAAACTGGGTTTGGTCCTTCAAAGAACATCTTGGAGGAATAGAAACTCCACAGGATTCTTCATGTGGGCTGCTCCATGTTTTCTGCCTAAGGGGGGGAAAAAAAGGAAGAAAAGATGTGTGACATTTTATATCCCTAATGCAGCAAAGATAGCACATTTCACCTGCACTTTATAAAAGATAAAGAGACTTCTGTAATCCCCCAGGCTGGATTTTGAACTCCTGATTCTTCATGCCAAGATTAAGCAACAAGAACTAATCTTAGGGAGGTTCTTTATTCTAAAATAACACCCACCCACCCAGCAGACTTTGTGGTTTTATGTCCTTTTCCCTCTGGAGCACCTCAACACAGCCTTTCCAATTATAACTAACTCCTCTTCCAGATTCCACAGTGTCTTTGATCTCATTCTTTAAACACCCCTCAGAAAAATCTTCCCAACCCAGCAAATCCAGGCAGGAACCTCTGCCCTTCAGACTAATTAACCTGTAATCAACCTGAGCAAAGCGAACAATAATCGAGGGCTGTAACTCCCAGTAATCCCAGGGCTACCCTGGTAAATGTATCCAGGTGAAAAAAGTAGGGAAATATATCCAAGAGCTTTCCAGAGTGGTTATCCATTTAATTACACGGCAATAATGCAGCATTCCTCATTTTGCTACACCTTCCAATCCAATATTAGCACTTGCAACTAATTCTTAAAGCCTTTTTAACAGATCTGGCAGCAAAAGGCATTAAATGATTTGCAAGCAGAGCTTTTTCCTTTTACAAATTACACAAAATGTGGCAAGTTACAGTAGCAGAGCAGAGGACACAACAAAACCACCCTGTGAAAGAAAGAGAAATACAGGAGTTCTAAAAAGAGCTACTGCACCTGCCCTGATTTTGCAAACAGTTCGATTTTCTTTAAGGTTTTATTTTTAATGCTTTTTAGATGCCCAATGTGGCATCTCAAACAAATCACAAAGAGATACTGAGGAGTTCAATATCTGGTGTCAGTCTCAGTATCCTACACAGCAGCTGCTTGAAATGTGAAAGTTTCCATTCCTCACATTCTCTGGTTACTACGGCCCTGCACTGAAGATTTCCATCCCCCTGCCCTTATCTCTTCCCATTTTTCCAGGAATTCATGCCAGCAGCACACTGAGGAATGGGACCCTCTGCCACGATCACATTAAACCACAAACTTGTGCTAACCCAGTTTAACACAAAACTCTGGAAAAAAGAGACACATTCTCCAAGAGAATTTGCTCAGAAAAATGGATTCTTGACCCCTCCTCCTTTTCCAGATCATTTAAAAAAATACCCCTCTAATTCAATATAGTTAATTATCACAGTTTTTTTCTGTTTATACAAGTTAATTAAGCACAACCAAAGCCCCACCCTCAGCAGCGCTGTGATATCAGATTTGATATCAGCTTTGATATCACTGATTCCACACACGGAACGGAGCAGAACAGCAAACAACAACAAAATTACTCCCCTAAATTACTGACCTGCTGGCTTTAATCAACTGGAAAGTCTAAATGGGCTGAAAGAGTTCTCCATCTGGAACTAATTCAGTCTTCCTCCCTCAAGGCCAGCCAGCAGCTGATGTTTACCAACAGATGAAAACGTGGCAGTGGTTGGCAGTTGTTTCTCTTGGATTACTCACAAAGAACCGGCAGCGCGAGTGCCTCTCACCCTCCTTGTATCTTCTCCAACCCTTAACTACACTGCTAGTAACAATTGTGGTGGAAAACATATCCACGGAGAACTTTAGAAAGTCGGCTTTCCACAAATAGAAACTAAAGCTGAAATATGTTGCAAGGGCTGGAGAAGCTGAGGCTGATGTGACAGTGAAAAACCAAAGGTTTGTGTCCATGACCCTTCATGTGTTACGCTAAAGGTCACTCAAACATTGCTCCCATTGCAGCAAAAGCACAAAATCCAGCAAGCCTCGCTCATTAACACCGCTTCATTAATGGCAAGAGAGCATCCAAGATGTTACAAATACAGCAGAAGACGCTGAAAGGCTGAAACAGCTCAGCCCTTTGTGCCACTCCAGCTGTTTCTGCTCATCCACTGCCAGAGCCTTCCCTGCGCATTCCCAACCGTTCCATCCCTATCCCATTCCCGGTGCCCGCAGCTCCCGGAGCATCTCCCGCACATTCCCAGCTCCACTCCACCCCCATCCCCATCCCCGGAGCATCTCCCGCACCGCAGCGGCTTCGGAGCCCTCCCGGGATCACCGCGCCCGTTCCGACCCATCCTCCGGGCCCAGGGGCTGCCAGCACCGCCATCCCCGTGCCCGGGCCCGCCTCGGATCCTCCTCTGCGGCTC
>NW_005054449.1:434641-464960 GCF_000277835.1 Geospiza fortis
CCGTGCCCAGATCCCCGGGACAGTGGCACACAGGGGTGAGGGGCGGCTCTGCTGGCACTGACACCCACACACCATGGCCCAGGCACGGGGAGAGAGGGGAAAATGGAAATGCAGAATGTCCTGAGCTGGAAGGGACCCTCAGGGTCATTGATCACCCCAAAGTCACACCCTGGGCACCCCTGACAGCTCCTGGGACCCTCAGGATCATTGATCACCCCAAAATCCCACCCTGGGCACCCCTGACAGCTCCTGGGACCCTCAGGATCATTGATCACCCCAAAATCCCACCCTGGGCACCCCTGACAGCTCCTGGGACCCTCAGGATCATTGATCACCCCAAAATCCCACCCTGGGCACCCCTGACAGCTCCTGGGACCCTCAGGATCATTGATCACCCCAAAATCCCACCCTGGGCACCCCTGACAGCTCCTGGGACCCTCAGGATCATTGATCACCCCAAAATCCCACCCTGGGCACCCCTGACAGCTCCTGGGACCCTCAGGATCATTGATCACCCCAAAATCCCACCCTGGGCACCCCTGGCATCTCCTGCAGCTCTGGCAGCCTCTGTGCCCATTCCTGGGCAGCCTGGGCAGTGCCCAGCACCCTCTGGGGGATGAACCTTTCCCAAAATCCAACCTGAACCCCCCTGGCCCAGCTCCAGGGGTTCCCTGAGGGTGTCCCAGAGCAGAGATCTGAGCTGTCACTGCAGCCCCTCAGGTCCCCTCAGTCTCCTCCAGCTGAACAAACCAAGTGTTAAATTCCTGCCAGGATTTGCTCCGCCTGAAGTATTTTAATAAAAGAAGAGAAGGGCTTTCTGAGAACACTAACCCTGTCTTTACAGTTTTCTAAAAGTGAAAGTGTGGAAAAATGTTATTTCTGACAGATGCGTATGAGGGCAGTGTCCGTGTGGTGGGTTATAACACCATGGCCTGTGAGGCACAAAGTCAGGCTCTGGGTATAAACCAGGACTATCTAGGCTGAGATTAATTATGAAATAAAGTTACACTTCCCCCTTCCTCGGCAGTTTGGGAGTTTCTCTTCCTTTTCCCAAAGAAAACCCTGCGCTGTCTCATTTACCCCACTCGCCTCAATGTGATTTTTAGGAACAGCAATGAATTTATTCTGCATGATGTGTTAAAAGAATTTTCTCCCTTTACAGATAAAACCATGCTCAGAGCTCTCATTCCCTGTGAAGATCTACTTCTGTGTCACTATTTTGTCCCTGCTGAGTGTCATAGGGCTGACCATCGAGACGCTGGTGCGCCAGGCTGAGGAGGATTTCACCATTTCCTTCATTCAGCTGGTTGGAGCTGGTAAGAAACCCAGTTTGGGGGAAGGAAATAATGAAAATAATAATGAAAATAATGAATATAATAATAATAATGAAAATAATAATGAAAATACAACAATAATAATGTGATTAAGCAGCAACTGAAATTTCTTATATAAGAGATACTGGATGTTCAAATAGTACTACTAATAATAATCTAATAATAACTAATTATTTAATTTCTTGTGTGCTAAACACAGCAGGGAGTGTTTTACTCACCTGACTCGAGCTCCTAGGTAAGCACCAAGACCGAGGAGCCTCGGGGCCACTCTGACCCTTCACTTTGGGTGCAGAGCTGGGAGTTTTGGCCCTGCTGAGCTGGCACTGACGTGCCCTCTCTCCCCAGTGTTCTGTGTGTACTACGTGAGCAGGGGCATCCTGCAGGAGAACCGCCAGGAGCTCGTGGTGTTCGTGCTCTCCATCCTGCTGCTGATGCTGCGCTCCATCATCAACTTCACCCTGCTCCCTGCTGGCCAGAAACCGCAGCTCCTGGTCAGTCCCTGCTCCTAAATCAGCTTTGCCTTCCCTCACTGCTTGGGGCTGAAAATGCAGCATTGGGAAGGCAGGATGTCTGTGGTAACACAGATAATATTTTATTTATTTTTATATATATATATAATACTTTTATTTTTACATATTTATATGTGAAAATCAAATATTATGTAACAATTATTATATATTAAAAATCACTCATTATATATTTAAGGTATTTATTATTATTTTTTAAATGTATTACTATATATGCTGTTTTGTATATAAAAATTATTATATTTATCATATATATATTATATTCATATATTATTATAAATATCTTATATTAATGTAATATATGTGATTTTTTTTATATTTGTTCTATTATTAAATATCATTATATTTTTATATATTTGTTATATTATTATTTATATATTTGTTTTTATACATATGATATATTATTTTATATTATGTTTATAGGGGTTTATTTATTGTATATTATTATTTATTATTCACATCTATATCTCATATATAATAGAAATATATATTGTATATAATAGGAATATATATAGATAGAAATATATATAGATAGATATAAGAGGTAGAAATATATATAATATTTGTATTTTTTTGTATTTAAATTTTTGTATTTTAAATACAAATTTTTTTTTAGTTTTTTTTAAATTTCTTTTTGTGTTTCTTATGTATTTTTGTTACTGATAACAGAGAATCAGGCTGGATTATCCCTACTGCACAACAAAACTTGCACAGCCACAACTGCAAATCTTCTCTGAGCTGGTCTCTGAGTTTCCTTATGGCAGCACCCAAAAATAACAGAAATATCAAAGAATTACACAAAATTACTGTAGAATTTATCCTTCACTTCACCTACCCTGCTTCAGCGTTCCCTCTGTGGAATGTCTGGCTGAAATAAATAAATCTAACCTAGGCTAGGCATTACCCAGTGCTCTTAAATGTGATTTATGAGATTTCTGGGAACCTGCAAGGAAACAAAAAGCTGCAATGATGCCACTCCAGGTTATCTTGTTTGCATTTCATAGCAGTAAAATTCATTAAAGGATTGTATTCTAACCCTTACTAAGGTTTGTAGTTAAATTCCCACTTGCTTTCTTTTTAGCACACATTTCTCCAAAAGCTGTGAAGTCATCCAAAAACTACTGTTCAGAAGTGGCAGCCAACAAGGGAGAGACAGCAAAGGAGCTTTGCCAATTCAGTTTATTTATCATTCAGTTTATTTATCATCCAGTTAAACACACTTTACCTGCAGCAGGCTGGGTTGGTAGGGCCAATAAGGAAAAGGCATCAAAGAAATGCAGGTTCCTTTTAAGATGCACAGCCAAGTCATCAGTTTAAATATTAAACAAGAACTTCAAAGGAAAGCTTGCTATAAATGTGAAAAGTAATTTTAGGGTTTTTTTTTTACTGCTCTAACTGTAATTTTGATGGCTGTAACTCTGTTTCCTGAGCCAGAATAATTTCTAGTTATCAATATTTTCATATCAATGTAACCTATTGTATTTATGAGGCAGGGAGGAGTGATGAATCTGACTCCATGTTCTCAGAAGGCTAATTTATTATTTTATGATACTATAATATATTAAACTATACTAAAGAATACAGAAAGGATACTTACTGAATGCTAAAAAGATAATAATGAAAACTCCTGACTCCTTCCAGAGTCCTGACACAGCTTGACTCTGATTGAGTCAGAGTGAAAACAACTCCCAGCAGAACCCAATGAAACAATCACCTGTGGGTAAACAATCCCCACACACATTCTAAAAGAGCAAAACACAGGAGAAGCAAATGAGATAAGAATTTGTTTTCCTTTTTCTCTGAAGCTTCTCAGCTTCCCAGGAGAAAAACCCTGGGTGAAGGGATTTTTCCAGAAAATATGAATGCGACAGTAACCCATTTTGCCACTTGAGCCATCCTTAAAGCAGGAATTTTCTTGCTAAAATTGTGCTTTTAAAACCCATCAGTTTTGGGGTTGGGGAGGAACCTGGTGCTGATTAGATGCATCAAATCCAGTCCTAAATTGAGTGTTAATTCCAGCAGGGTGGATACAAAGAGACACAAACCTGTGTTTGTTGGAATTCTGCAAGTCCAGCAGGGGAAGGGAACTCGGAGCCAGTCTCTGTGAAGGTTTTGTTCCAGCAGGAAGCTCAGAGCCAGTCTCTGTGAAGGTTTTGCTGCTCCTGTGTGTTCCCAGCTGGGTTCCAGGTGCCAGCCTGGTGCCAGCCCCTGGTTTTTCCTTCCCTCAGGCCCGTTTTGTGCTGATCCTGCTGGTGGGCTCCTTCGATGTCATCTGTGCCCTGATCCTCATGCAGAGCCAGTCCATGATGGCATTCCGGGTCGGGGGAGCCCTGGAGAGCCTCCAGGCCCAGTACTTCATGCTCAACCTCTGCTTCTCCATGCTCACTTTTGATCTGCAGGCACAGGTACAAAGATTTCCCTTTTTCCCTCTTCCTGGTGATATCTAGGACTGGCTGAGTTGAATTATTCCTTTCCAAAATCAACCCTCTCTCTTACCTTTATTATATTGTGGTGGTGTTCACAGGGGTCTGAGGATGAGGGACGAGATGAGGATCTGACTCCATGTTTCAGGAAGCTTGATTTATTATCTTATAGATATTAATATACATGATATTATTATAATATATATTATGTAATATATATAATAATATAAATATATATTATTATAATATAATATAATAATATATATTATATTAAAACTATACTAAAAGAATAGAAGAAAGGATTTAATCAGAAGGCTGGCTAAGAATAGAAAAAGAAAGAATGATAACAAAAGCTTGTGGCTCAGACTGTCTGTCTCTCAGCTGACTGTGATTGGCCATTAATTAGAAACAATCAATATGGACTAATCAAAGATTTACCTGTTGCATTCCACAGCAGTGGATAATCATTGTTTACATTTTGTTCCTGAGGCCTTTCAACTTCTCAGGAGAAAAAATCTTAAGGAAAGGATTTTTCAGAAAATATCATGGCTACATTCTATTAACCTAATAATGGCTGTAGCTCCATGTGTTTGTCATAGCTTAGCTAAAATCCATCAGAATGAATCAAAATGTATTTTGTCATTGTCCTGCACAAAAGGAGCTTATTTTTGGGGAAGTTTATCCATAAAAACAATTGCATCCAGGAGCTCCAGCCCACCCTGAAGTGAGCAAGGCTATTGCTGCCCATCTCAGCCTCCAGGCTCCAGCACTGAGGAAATGATTCTGGAGTGGGAGAGGGGAACTCGACCAGCAGGGCAGTGAGACAGACAATGAAATTACAGCTGGGGAAGTGAGCCCAAGACCTGTAACCTCTGTAAGCACCCCTCATCCTCATTTACTGCTGCTTTACTTTGCTCTATCTGCTCTGTAATACAGGGAATTACCTCTGCCCTTGCTTGAGGAATAATTCACATTTAGATCCCAGTTGCTGTTGCGGGGAGTTTGTGGCAGATATTTTTTTCCCAAGAATGATTCCATGCAATGTTTGCCTCCCCCAGCTGTGCCTGTGCATCCTCCTGATCAGCCTGCACGAGGTCACCCTGCTGCACAACATCATCTCAGCCACGGGCGTCGTCTGGGGCTGCCTCAAGGTCACCGTGGGCATCACTGCAGTGAGTGACAGCTGCAGGGGACACCGGGGACACACAGCCCCTGGCACTGCCCAGGGAAGGGAGCCAGCATGGAGAAAAGCAGAGCAGCAGCAATACTGAAGCCAGGTTTTGTTCTGTGTCTGAGCTGAGCACAGGGAGTGAAACAGTCACCTCGTCATTGGGCCATTCTGAGGGATGTTTTTAGTCTCAGTCCTTGATCACTTCAATGAAATCTAGGGGATCACACTGTCTTCAATATTTCTGCCTCTCTGCCAAGGCTGGGTGAACTGGGAGCAGTTCTCCAGGCCTTAAATCCTTAGGAAACTACACCAAAAAGATGAGGGGTCCTTTGTTGGGGCATCTCCTTCAAAGCTCAGGGACAGTTTCCAGGTTAACCTAAAGATTTGTGAGCTTGAAATGGCATTTTTCATGTCAGACTGAACCTCCTCTGAAATCTTGAGCCTCTCTTCCAAGAATGATTGCAGAATCAAAGTACAATTGCAGGGCCAAAGTACATCAGATAAGTGAGGGTTTTATTACCAGGAAGGAGTTCAGGGGTTTTTGGGGTGGATGTTGGTTTAGGCTCCTGGGCTGTTTGCTTTAGTCGTTCACACAAATTCCTGACAGCTGAAATACACCTCCCTATGTGTTTTGATGGCTTTCCTTGCTAAAATTGTGCTTTTAAAACACATCAGTTTGGGGTTTGGGGGGAACCTGGTGCTGATCAGATGCATCAAATCCAATCCTGACACTGGCACAGTCACTGCTCCCACCCCCAGAGGCTCAGCTGCTTTTCCTTCCTTTGCTCAGACCTGCCCTCCCAGCCCAGGGCTGCTGCAGTCCCTTTCTTCTTTCCCAAGCCCTGGGTGAATTGTGAAATTAAATTCTCCTGGCACTTCAATCCTCTTGCCTCTCCCACATTTCCCTCCTCAGTGACTGCACTTCTGTGTGGCAAAAAGAAAAGTGGAGAAAAAGCCACAGGGAGCTTTCAGTCTGTTACCTGTGAAAACATTCAGCTGCTAGAGAAAATCTGAGTGTACCCAGAGAGAAAAGTCATCATCACTCCTGGCCCAGCTCAGGGAAAACAGCCTGAATTTCCTGCTAAAAAACTCAGCTGGAGAAGGGAAATGGAGAGCAAAGCTAAAATTCAGAACTCAGCTTAGCCAGCACTTGGAATGCAATGAAAAATCAACTATATGTAGCTTTTTTAGAATATATAGCACCTTAAAAAAGCTGTATCTCATCTTATTTTGCAGATTTTAAAAGAGCTGAAACCTCTGGTGTGGGTTTTCCTGATCCAGAATGTGCCTGAGGTGGTTTATCTCATCTACCTTCTCTACACGGTAAGGAGAACAAGGCTGGGAGGTCTCACCCTCATCCTCCTCAGGGCCCAGGGTGTTGCTTTCCCCTTCCCTGCAGCTCCTGCTGGATTTCAAGAGAGCAGAGCCCATCCTTCCTCTCCAGGATCAACTTTTCAGCACAGGCATGAAGTCAAGTTGCTCCTGAACTGATCAGAGGGAGAGGCTCTGGGAGTCCCTGCAAAGAATGATGAGGGAAAAATGAAACAAATTCTTGTTCAAGATACAAAACAACTCAGAAATGCCTCCCCTCCTTCACACAAGCCTCAAGTGGTGCCAGAGCATTTGACCAGGGCTCAGTTGTTGTATTTTAAAGAATTTCTTCGGCAGCACCCACAGCTGTGGATCCTGTTGTAGCCAAAACAAGGCAGTGCAAGCCCAACAAACTCCAGTTTGGGGCAGTTTTTTGGCTCTGTAACACTGATAAAGCCTTTATCAGTGAGCACCTCCCACAAGATGGGTGAGAGGAGGGCAGGGGGAAGCCAGGCTGGGCAGGGCTGGAATGCTGAGAGTGGCCAGTGCTGCTCATCCTTCCCACCCACAACACCCAGGGATCCATTACCAAATGAGCTTCCCATTATTCCAGGCTGTTTGAGCTGGCAGAGCCCAGCAGGACTCCACACTGTCTGTGCATCATGAAATCAGAAAACTCAGCTGGTTTCAGAGTGACCTGTTGGGTTTTTCTTTTTTCTTTTCCCACAATTCCTACCTGGTGACTCCTCTCAGATATTCGGTTGCATGTTGTGGCTTCAAGGCTTTGTGGCAGCAGGTGGTGATGGTTTGGTGTCTCCCTTTTGCTGCAGGTGATCAGGGAGTGGGGCAAAGGCAATTCTTACACTCTGGAAGCTGCTTTCATCACTGGCTCCTGCATTTCTGTCACAATAAAATCTGTTCTGTTCTGGGCTCTGCTTCACGTCTACCGCAGCTTCGGGCAGGGGCTGAGGGAGAGAAGTAAGTACCCAGAAATGCACTGGGAAGGGGGAGTCTGTTCTGTCTCAGTCACAGGAAAAATCCTTAGGGATAGTCAAAGGAAAAGGCAAATCCCAAATCAAGCAGCTCTGCAGCCCCAGAATGACCAGGCTGCCAAAGCTCAGAAGTTGGGTGGGACAGATGTGGCTTTTCCCTGGAGAAAGTTGATGCCACGCTGAGCAAGAACTGCTGCTGTCCAAAAAAAATCACACCTGTGTGAGCAAATCTCTGCTTGCAATATTTCTGTCACACACAGTAAAGGGACACTGACGTGACACAACCCAAAGCTGCAGTTCCCTGAGGGTGTCTGAGCCCTGCAGTGCTGCTGACTGAGCTCCTTCTCTTCCCACAGTGTTTTCCTCCTATGGAAGGATCGACTCCTGAGCTCTCCCCGTGCAGCTCCCCCAGAGTGAAGCCACCCCAGGAGCTCCTGCCCTGCACTCAGGTGGCCATGAAGTGTCCCTGGAGGGGCAGGAAGGTGTCACACATTTCTTGGAGCAGTGCAGGTGGGACAGAGCTTAAAAAGCAGAACCTGTTTGGGAAATTCCCAGCTGGGACCAAGCACCTTTCACTCCTTTTCCTGCTGCTCTGGAAGCACAGGGGGTCACACCTGCATGTGAGTGGGGAATGTTGCTCCTTTCAGTGCTTTTTGCCTGGACAGACACAAACATCATGAAGGAAATTTGCACGCCCAGCCTCTGTAGCTGAGTCTGGAAGGGGATTGTGCTGCCCAGCTTGGATCTCCTGCAGAGCAGCTCCAGCCCTGATGGTTTGGTGACAGCGGTGTCCCCTCTGTCTAAAGCTTCTTTTCCTCCTCTGGCTTCAGAATATTTCCATTTTTTTTTTGTTAACCCCAGCTACACATGAAAAATACTCCCTGTAACCTCACCCCTCCCTCAGTGTAACCAAGGTGCCATTTCATACCAGGGGGACTGTTACAATTAAGCCTTTATTATTGTAATTTAAAAGTTTGGTATTTTATTGACTGGAACCTTTAACTACTGGCTATTTTGTAATAAAGCATAAGCACAGTTTGTGTTTGGATAATTATTTCACCTGGAACAGCACCAATTCAGTGGGAAATCCCTTCCAAAACTGAATAGGGAAGGGGTTGGGACTGGAATTCCTGGGTGCTGTGGACATTGCCACTACACGTCTCTTCAGACACAGCTTTATTTGCAGCTGGACACTGCAAAAAGCAATTAAAAATTTATTACAGCTTGTTAGGGAGATTTACAAGGATTCTATTAAATTGCTGTTATTATTTTCCCCTCATCCTGACCATCTAAATCACAACTTCTATTACAAATATGTATTTTTCTCTTCTTGATCTCCTAAACCTGAATCAAATCTCCTTTATCTGCAGCCCCAGGGAGGCATTTAGAGGTTAATGTGTGCAGGGGCTGACAGAGCAGCAGCTGCCTCTGACTTCATCCCACAGGTGCCAGTGGCAGCAGGGATTGTTGCTGGAAGAATTCAACATTTAAACATCACAACAAAACCTTTGCAGTCCTTCCCTCAGCCAAGCCCAGTGAGAAACCCTTTCCAAGGTGCCTTGTAAAACAAAAACTTCACTTAAAACCAGCTCCTTTACCTGCAAAAGGCAAAAACTCCATTTGAAGGCATCTCCTCACATCCCTCTCAGCTGCTGGAATGAGTTACACGTTAATTATGAAATCAAAAAACTCATTAATCTCCAGTTCCATGGGAGAAGAGTCCAGAACTTCATCAGGAGTGATGAAATGTACCGGAGGCATTTAAACCTCATTTTTAACCCTAAAATTCCTGGATATAAATTATCACATTATTTGACCAGCTTATCTGACCTTTACCTATTTGACCCATAACTATTTCTTTCCTCATATTTCTATTATTTGGCCTTTAAAACTATTTAATGCAGCCCAGCTGGTTGTACACAACATTTGTTTCAAGCTGCACAGCAAACCCAGCAATTATTTTGAGACTTTTGAGGAAAACCTGGTATCAAACATTCCAAAAAGCCTTGGGTGTATTCCCAGAAAAGATCCCACTATCCCATGAGAAATGTCAAACCCCACACAACTCCAAGCAACTGATTGGGAATTCACTATTTTCTATTCTCCCCAATCAATCAAAGGGCAAATCGACCAATCCAACTTTACAAAAAGGTTTTATTGAAAGGATTGAAAAATATTTTGTTTCTCAACAATATTTAAAACCAAGTTTTCAATATGTTAAACAATATGTAACAGGATTTTTTAGCTTTTAAAAATTCAGTACACTGCTTTATTCCCTACTACAGTTGGTAACAACTTCTTCCATTTCTACCAGAGGATAACTTTTTTTTTTTTTTTAAACAAATTAATTTCCCAGCTTCCATTTTGGCCCTTTGTAGATGAAAGGATTTGTAGGTGCCAGTGACTTACAAACCCTTTTAATAAAAACTCTTCATCAGCAAACCCCTGTTTTTTAGCACAGTTTGACCAAGTTATTCTGAAGAAGCTACATGAGCAAAAGGAGGTTTTATTGCCAATAAAGTGAGGTGCATTTCAGCTTTTTTCTGCTTCAGCTCCCCCACTCCTGGAGCAGTTCAAATGCACAACTCCAGGGCTGCTGCAGCCTCACTCTCCTGCAGTTTGCAGATTAAAAGCCTTGGAAAGGGACTTTGTACACTCAGATTTGTGATGGATTAACACAGCCCAGGCTGTGGGAGAGCTGGGCCAGGGAGAATCAAGGCAGCTTTTGGAGGAAAAGCCAGGACTGGAGTCCCTGAGCCAGGGCTGCAGCTCTGCCTGGGCTCAGCAGCCCCCCAGAAATGCCTTTTCTCAGCAGAATTCTGCACAAGCAAAGCTGCAGCAGCCCCAGAGCCAGCAATGCAATTGCAGCAGGTGATAAATTGAAAGAAGAAATTTCAAGCCAACCCCTAATGTAGACCTAAAGTAGTTCAGTACACTTTGATTACAGATTTAATTACCTGTGCACTCTGAAAATGAAAAGTTCGGCAATTTAGTCAAGAATAGCTTTAGTATTATAAAAAGCATAAATAAAAAGTGCTGAATATAGTTTTATCTTTAAAAAAATACTAGATAAGGCTCATAAATCATTTCACCTCTGCAAAATGATTTTCCACTCCTCAGTGTGCCTAGAACTGCTCATTCTGCACTCATCCACACGTTTCTCTAGACACCATACCCTGTTCCTTCTCTCAATTATTGCATGTTTAAATAAAATAGTTCCAAAGCAAAAAAGCCTGACACTTCTCTAGTTCAAAAAGTAACCAGTTATCAAATAACTGAATACTCCACTCAGGAAACCCGTAAGCAGCTTCAAAACAGTGATAAAACAATTACTGCAGATTCAAGTGAAAGAGAAATCCCAAAAGCTCTCTGGATATTCTCCAAGATATCCCAAAATCCATCTGGTTTTGACCAGATCAAACCAATATTCTATGTTACAAAATGTACAAACCAAGTGTTCATTTATACCAACACTGTTCATTGTGATTTGAATCGTTACCAAGAGTTTGTTTCTCTTTTCTGGAAAAGTGCTCTCACCTGCATTTCATGAGCTCAGCCTCCAAAAGGGATGAGACATTATTGAAACCACCAGAGGACAACAGGTCAGGCAGAGGTTGGAAATGAAACCATTTCCCATTTCCACTTTGGACCACAGAAACAACGTAAGACAACCATGAGAAATTTCAGCAGAGATTCTCCCTCTGTCCCCAAGGAAATCCCACCTCAGGCAGGAAATTCATTCCCTGGCAGTTCTGCCCCAGGCATCCAACAGCTCCTGGCCCTTCCTTCAGTGAGCGATGCAGCAAGACTTGAAAATGCTGAAGTTTGGATAAAATGATCAAAAGACTGCACCACAGAGAACATAAATGTAAACATTATCCTTGGGTTTGCTATTTTGCAGTTTTAAGTACAGTACAAACCCTTTCCCCCCACCCCAACCAGTTCTTTTGGTGGGGTTTGGTTTTTTTTTTTTTGCTCTTTCATAAAAGCACATCCAATAAAATTTGTACAGAGAGAAGTTAAGAAACATTTGAAAGCATCTTAAAAAAAGTAAATGTGAGACTTAAAATAATCTTGAGTGTGCTGAAGGCACCGTTGCTACTCCACTGGGAATGTGTCCTCTCATTTCTCCAGCCCAGCAATGCAGAATCCCACCCTGGATTACTCAGCACCAAGAGTTGGAAGGTATCCATGGAAGTTGAGGGCATTCAGGATCTACAATAGGATTATTTTCTTCAGGACAACAGTGAATTCAGTAGCAATTGAAGTCCAGATTCTTCTTGAACACTTGGAGAATTAGTATTATTATTATTTTTTAAACATGATAGTCTCTAATGCTACCATTTATCCCAGGGAATCAAACAAAAATAATAAGAAAAAACAACACATGGATGATTCTCACCAAGAGGAAGTGCAGAGCTGTGAATCAGCTCAGCTCCAAATAATTAATGCTCATCCCTGCTGTTTGTGGCTATTTCCACAGTGCTGACAGCCAAGGGTCAACCACTGCTCAAATGGGCACAAGAGAAAGAAATGTATATATAAAAAATATATACTTTTTATTACTAATTCCATCTATTAATAAAAAATATCCTTTGTGGATGTTTCTTCAGTGTGTCACACTTGCAAGTAAGAAAGTATTTTCTGGGCAAGGTGTATTTAAGATAACAAAGAGGAACTTTTTTTTTCTTAGAAGAAAACTTCTCAGAGCCTTTCTGTTCCTAGCAGTGTTAAATGGAGTTATAACCTATCAAATGGAAGATTTTAATGCCACTTTTCTGCTGCCACTTTCCCCTGGTGTAGCTACATTCAGCCTACCATGGAACTGGTAAGTCAGAGGTTACAATCAAATCTGCAGATGTGGTTTCTGATAGCAGTCAGGAATAATCCACTGCTCATTTGGAAGGAAATTCAGACTGGATCAGAACCATCAGAGCCTTCCACTCGCACTCCTGATGCACAGGAAGGAGCACAACCCTTCCCAAGCCCTGAGGGACATCAACCACAACCACAGGGCAGCTCCAAAATCCAGCAGAGAGGAGGGATTCTGCCACATTGCACTGCCAGAGCCCTGCTGGCTGGGGACACTCAGAATTCCTCCTCCTCCACGGCGAAGTTGTTCTGCTTCTTGCGCACGTTCCAGTGCAGGCACTGGGCCAGGCTCTCGAACCAGTCGCTCACGGGGTCCCGGAAGCAGATGGAGGGGAGGGGGTAGCAAGAGGTAGTGATGCTGATACTGCAAGAGCACAGGGCAAGTCAGGCAGGGACAGCAACAATCTGAACAACCCCCCCAGCCTGTCCCCACCCAGCACGGAGCTGATTCACTGCCAAACAGCAGCTCTCCATGCTCAGCGATCAGAGCTACAGCTGCTCCAGCAGAGCTCTGGGGACACTTTGTGTGACGTGTCTGGGAACCCTCCATGGCATCCTGCACCCACACAGGGACAAAGGAAACCCAGGGCACCACCTTGGCCTTTGGGTTTCAAATTTTAAGCAATGAGCCCAAGGATTCCAGAGTGTAACCGAGGGCCAAACCTTGTGTTTGAATCTTTACTGGGCGCCTCTCAGTTTCAAGTTTTAAGCAACAAGCCCAAGGATTCCAGAGTGTAACCGAGGGCCAAACCTTGTGCTTGAATCTTTATTGGGCTCCTGAACTCCTTTATAGATGATCCAAACTCCTTTATAGATGATCCAAGCTCAGAGGAAATAAAACCTGCTCAGGATGGAGGGTTACACCAGCTCTACATTTTCCTCCACGGCACTTTGTGTGGGCCAAGAGGAAAAAGGGCATCCTGAAAACCCAATCTGCCAATCTCCTTCCCAGAGCTGCCTTTTAACACCTCCACCAGCACATTCTGAACATGAAACTGAGGGACTTCACACCCTTCTGCTCACTCAGGGCCACAGCAAGTGACCACAACCCCTCCCAGTTAACCCAGTTTAAACCACGTGGAGTGTTCCAGTACCTATGCTCACAGGCAGCTCCTGTTGCTTTGTATCTTTCAGAATTCCTAAGATTTATCTTGAAGTTCAAATTTAGAGTTTTCTAAAGATATGCCCATCTTCCTTGCCAAGCATGTAATGTTTACAGAGTCTGAACTTGCTTTTATGGGAAGATCTAAAGAACTCAAGTTAGAAATTAAATCCTTTTAGTGCAGTCTGTGCTCTAGGAGGTGTTAGGGTTTATAAAATCTTCTTCCCTCACTGCCAAAACCCCTTTTGGCAGATGTTAGAGAATGAGGGAGCTGCATGAATCAGGATTTTCTATACTTAGAGATAATACAATCAGAAGAAAGGTCTGACCTGTCTCCATGGCAGATTTCCTGCCTCTTCCTTCCATCAAAGGAAACCCACGCCGTGTTCCTGGCATCTGGGGAGAGCATGATCTGCAAAACAGGAATGGTCCCAAACTCAAGAGCAAGGAACAAACACCTCCTCCATCCTCCCTCTGATGCAGAACTGAGTCCTTGGAACTGCACACCTGCACTGGAATTCCTCAGCTGTCCATGGCAGCACTGCAGTAACACCACTCAAGCTCCAAACTTTTCTTTTTTGTTTATAAATATCTGTTTTTCTATATGTAATAAATCCCCTTTTTATAAGTACAAGGTCATAACCCACACAGACCTTGCAGTTCCAGCCTGTCCCTTCCTTCCAGTTCAGTTCCTGTAATTTTAATTCAGTTACAGGAGCTGACTTAGCTTTTCTTTCAAGAAAAATAATGAAGTTAATCCAGAAAAATACATTTTAATACATAATGAGTCCAAAGCTGTCAAATTCAGGAATTAGGAATAATTTACCACTGGCCAGTAACACCCACTGACATGAAAGTGTGGGCTGAGAGCTGTGCCACAAATAAACATTGAATTTATGTTGTAAAACAGGAACAAAAAGTCCAGAACACACTCATTTCTCAATGCTAATCCTCCAACACCCCCAGGACAAAAGGAGAAAAGGATTCTTCCTTGCACAAGAGTATTTCTCCAAAATACCCATTAACCAAGTCTATCTTACATTCAGTTATTAAATGTATTTTTTTTTCTGCAAGACAACATTAAAAAAAGCTAAATACTGAACTGCAGATAGTGCTATCAGTGTATACTTAAGATCTGCAATGTTTCTGCATGAAAGGAGAATTTTTGATTCCCTTCACTGATCATTTACAGGCACTTCAGCCAAGATTATGGAACATTTTTCAGAATGCAAATGTGGGAATTCCCATTTTGTAGAATGTTACAGAGCTACAGTCCAGTAGGAAAAGTGTAAAATATTCCAATTAAATTTATTAAAGTGGGCAAATTCTTCAATCTCAGTGGGCAAATTCTTCAATCTCAGTGGGCAAATTCTTCTAAAGAAAGGCACAATCTTGAGCCAGACTTGGTGTGATCCAGCCCCAGGTGAGAGGAAGCAGAGCCACAGGACACTTCCCACTCTCCTCTCATTCCTGTGGCCACTCCAGCAATTTTTAATCCACAAAGAGCAATAAAATGAAGGTGAAGCCCACCTTGAGTTCCACTCCAGCAGGAACCACGATGGGTCTGAAGGACAGGGAGTGGGGGCAGATGGGGGTGATCATGATGGCCGGGACGTTGGGGTGGATCATGGACGCTCCGGCCGCGGCGGCGTACGCGGTGCTGCCGGTGGGCGTGGACACGATCACCCCTGGGGACAGCAATAGCACAGGGACAGCAGCTCTAAAAACCAGGGACTGCTCTGGAGGACACCAACACATCCCACTGTCACCCCTGGGGACAGCAATAGCACAGGGACAGCAGCTCTAAAAACCAGGGACTGCTCTGGAGGACACCAACACATCCCACTGTCACCCCTGGGGACAGCAATAGCACAGGGACAGCAGCTCTAAAAACCAGGGACTGCTCTGGAGGACACCAACACATCCCACTGTCACCCCTGGGGACAGCAATAGCACAGGGACATCAGCTCTGAACCAAGGATTGCTCTGGGGGACACCAGCCCACCCCATGCCAGGAAAGTGAACCTCTCCCCTTGCATTTCACAGCTCCACTGCAGCCCAGCACACACAAAGAGAGAAATTCCCAACTCCCCCCTGACGCTGCCACGTGCTTTCAGGAGTTGCACAAACTCAAGTTACACAATTTTGTAATAGTGACTTTCATTTTTTTTCTTTAAGAGCTTTAAAGATAACTCCTGCTGTTCATGAGCTGAGATTGTTTGCCTTCAGCAAGCCTAGGTATCCAGGCCAATCCTTCTGAGCTATTTCTTACCTTTAGCCTGAAATATAATACCCCAAAAAAGAGCTACTTGCCCTCACATGCCCATAACCCAAATCCTTCAGCACCTCAAGCTTCACTGTAGGAACACACCCATTCTTTGTACACTCCTGTTTGCTGTCAGCAGTGTAACTGGAGCTCTGTTTCCAGGAGAGAAAATCCTCCAGGAAAGCCCAGCCTGGCCCTGAGCTGGGCAGGGGAGCAGCACTCACCATCTCCCTGCACCGTGGTGATCAGGTGCCCATCCAGGAACACATCCACGTTGGACAGGTAGGAGGAAGGGCCACGATCCACCACAACCTCATTGAGGACCTGCCACAACACCAAACATTACTCCAGCCTGCTGCTGCTGCCTTGGATGTGAAATAAATGTCAAAAACTGAACATGCTTTCCAGATATCCTAAAAATTCAATTATTTAGTACCTGCAAATTAAAGTCTCTTTACATTTCTGTGCTATCGAGTGCCTGCTGAAATTTAAGAATTTAGTTTTGAAGATTCATTTAGATTTATTAGATTTAATTCTTAATTTTAAGAATTAAGTCTTGAAGTTTAAGAATTAGGCCCAGGAGCTGGTCACTAACAACGTGCAGTGTTTTTCTCCTCATTTTTATAAATGTCTGATGTGTCTGATTTTAGAATTACTACTTTGTTTTCAAACAGAAGGAAGGCTGGACTCAAGCTTGGAGATATTTCCCAGCCCAAACAATTCTGTGAAATTATTTCTATTTTAAGGATTACTCCCCAGGAGCTGGACACTAACAATGTGCAGGGTTTTTCTTCTCATTTATAAAAATGAGAAGAACTCTGAGAATACAAAAATGTCTGATGTGTCTGACTTTAGAACTACTACTTTGTTTTCAAAATAGAAGGAAGGTTGGACTCAAATTTGGAGATATCTCCCAGCCTAAACAATTCTGTGAAATTATTTCTACAGCAAAGTGTGAGATGAGCACTTGTGACTGCACAAAGGAAATTGTGAAGCAAAAAAACTGGGAAATTGAGCAAAGCCCAGCCCCACACTGCTGGGGGAGAACTTTAATGAAACAAATACAAATTACAAACAATATCTTGGGGTTTTTTTTTTCTTGTTTTTTTCCTCTGACCTGATATTGCATAATTTGTTTGCCCACTTCTTTCTCCAGGTTTGCAGACACGACTCCATTCTCCTCTATGCCATTCTGCACTGAGCTTTTCTCCCTGTGCTCCTTCACCACCTTCACCTTGAGCCTGCTCCGCAGAACCAGAGCAGCGTTGCCTGGAGGGAAAAAACAGGGAGAACACTCAAAAAAGGAGATGCTGGCACAGGAAATCACCCCAGCAGTGACTAACACACTCTAGCCAATGCCATCCAGCTATTCCTGAGCTTTCAACACTCCCAGTTTCATTCACAACATAATTGGCTGCACTTGGCTGAAGCTCAAAAATGATTTTTAGTAGCAATGAGCAAAAATCAAAGCCAAATTTTAAGCCAGTCCCTTCCTTTTATTATGTAAAAAAAAAAAATTTACGTTTTATATAGACATGATTAAAATGGGAAAACACTCATGTGATCTTCAGTAAGACAAAAGCTAAGCTTAAAGAAAATTAAAGCATTAGAAACATGTGTTAAAAGATAATACTCTAGTGAGAGTTTTAGACATCTTTGCAGGAATCTACGTTGGATGCAACCCAAAAGAATTCATTTCCTCAAATATTTTATTTGCCTGACTTCTCAGTATTTAAACACTGCATTTTATTCCTGTGTTTAGTTGCAATTTAACATAATTTCTACATTATCTTACATTTATTTACTCCATAAATAAGCTTTTTCTTTACAGAGCAGTACAGAGAGCAGCACTGGTTGGGTCAATGCAATGTAAAACTTCTGTTAATTTAATTTTTTTAATTAACAGAAAGTAATTTTGAAATTAAATTTCTGGTAATTTAAGGTACATTTCTGATAATTTAAGATACATTTCTGGTAATTTAAGATTTCTCTCAATTTCAGATACATTTCTCAAGTTTCAAATCTTAAGGGCTGACTTAAAAGAATTGATTAAGAAAAAGTAACAAACAAACACCACACCTTGTCCCCTTAAATTTACCTTCTATAACCTGAGTGACTTGGGACTGAAAATTCTCAAAATTAAATGGAGTAAGAAATCCAAGGGATCCCAGATGAAAAGCCATAACTGGAGGTACACTACCCTATCAATAAAGAAAAGAGTTTTAAAGCTACTCAGTCAAAGCAATCCATACTTCAACTATTTGCCTGTAAATATTGTGACTACTGATGCAACTTCAACTGTGCTTAATAAAAAACAACACATTTGACATGATTTTCACAAGGTAAAAAACAGGGAATGAGGAACAAAAGACAAATGCTGAACTCAGGAAAAAAGAGAGGGGAAAAGTACTTTTAAGTACTTCCAAAAGAAAAGGTTTATGGGTTTATTTCCCATAAGAACCAACCTGGAAAAGCGAAGAAGCATAAAGTAAGGTCCCATCTCCTCCCAGGCATATGATAAAGTCTATCTGATTGGAGATATCATCATAGTCTAGGAGAAACATTGAAATAAAAAGTTTGCAATTAAATTGAATCCACAATTTTAATTTCCTAACAAAAATTAGGAAGAAAAATTTGAGTTTGCAGCACGCAAACATTCCCTCACAAAGATACAAAAAAGCACAATTAAGATGTAACAACTGTCTGCAAAAGACTTAAGAGTTTTACAAATTTGACCCAACAACTAAGAAAATGCCAAGACAAAAAAAAATACAACTGTCCTTTCAAGAAATCATTTCCATACCTTCTCTGAAGGTGCAAAATTTCTTCTTCACTGGTCCAAAATTCTCATCATTAGCTATAGCAGGGTCTTCCAATACTTTTTTTTCTACATACACTATCATGTTGTTCTCCTGAAGAGAGGGAAAATAAACTTGTGAGGGACCTCCCAACAACACACTTGACTCTCTCCATAATTTCCATTAATTCAATTATTTAATTGTATAAATAATATTTACAGCAGTGTTCTGCATCTGCTGGTGTTTTTAATGTGTGGTTTGATGCTGATGGGAATTTTGCAGCATGCACAGAACATTTAATAAATTGAAGTTTGGAATATAGATTACAGATACAGCAATAATGCTGTGTTTGCTCAAGGATTAAAGGTTTTTAAAATTATATCTCATTCCTGTAATTCAGAACTGCAAACAGAATGAAAATTTTTACTTTAATAATTTTAATTAATTTAATAAATTTAGTTTTAAGCCTCATACTGATCTTAACTTCTGCAACAAATTTTAGTGCAGCCAGTGGCAGTGGGTATGAAGATTTGACTGCACAAATTCTGCACAGAATCAGCAGCTGGAGAGAGCTGAGGTGTAATTTCTGTTTTCTCACCTCAGTGAGGTACACACAGAGCTCTTTGAAGGGCTGCAGCAGACTGGCATCACGGATCTTCTTAATCACAAGGACACTCTTGGGAGGTTTGTTCCATGTCAACCGCTGGCTTGCTGGATCCTGAATGTGCCTGGGGGACAAAAAAAACCCCAAAGATCAGCACATTGTGGTCTGACACCTTCCTGAGCTGGTAAAAATCCATCCTCCAGGGTGGAGAATACAGCCCTACACACCAGGCAGGGAAAGGCAATAATTCCCATTGCAGGGATGTTTTTGAATGAAATGCAATAATTCCCATTGCAGGGATGTTTCTGAGGGAACTGCAATAATTCCCATTGCAGTGATATTTCTGAATGAAAGGCAATAATTCCCATTGCAGTGATATTTCTGAGGGAACTGCAATAATTCCCATTGCAGTGATATTTCTGAGGGAAAAGCAATAATTCCCATGGCAGGGATGTTCCTGAGGGAAAGGCAATAATTCACACTGCACTTATGTTTCTGAGGGAAATGCAAAAATTCCCATTGCAGTGATCTTCCTGAGGGAAAGGCAATAATTCCCATTGCAGGGATATTTCTGAAGGAAAGGCAGCAATTCCCATTGCAGGGATGTTCCTGAGGGAAAGGCAATAATTGCCATTGCAGGGATGTTTCTGTGCTTTACTACATGCAGGTGATAACACAGAATTAATAATTCTGGTCCCTGCTGCCCTGTGAATGAACTTTGCCAACAGAAGCACCACAAAAGCCCTCAGAAAAAGTTCCTCAAGTGACTGACACCACTGCTTCCTCTTGGTTTAGTGGTGACTCAAAGGAGAAACATTCAATTAGAGGATCTGAAAAAGTCACAGCATCGTTTTTTCCCCATCCAATACTCTAAATGTAAATTTAAAATCCATTTTATTTCAGTGCTCACATTTGAGATACAAACCCAGCAGAGACTGAAGGTTAATGCAGGGCTCTAATATCAATGATGCTGACAAGAAGTAGGGATTGCAGCGCTGAATAAACCCAGAATTAGCACCAACTTCATCCAAACAACAGCCAGCCTGCCTGTTTCAGCTGTACTCACCAATTGCATGCACTTCTACTGAATGAAAAGTTATTCATAACTTGCTTTAAGATCTTCATGCTTCTTTCCAGGGCTCGGGCAAATACAACAGCTCCAAATAAAATAAAAAGCTGAGGCTTTTATCACTTATTATTAACTGCAACCTCAGAAGAATACATTTTTCCCTGAAAAATGTCTTTTTTCTTCTACTGAAGATTTCAATCAATTCCAATAAAAAGTTGTGAGGCTTGACAAAAAAATCCTGTGGAAAACTTTTACTCCAGATCCTCGAGGCAAGGTTTCATAAAGAAAATCCCATTTCAAGAAAAATAAACAGGGATTTGATTTCCCTTCCTCTCAAGGGAGACAAGCCCCTGATCCTTTCTTCACTGATTATTCATTCAATTCATCTGCTCATCAAAAAGCAGACTTGCAAGTTCTAGAGCTGCTGGTTGAATTGAAAGAGACACCCAACCTTCCCTAACTTAAGCCTGCACATAAAAATTACAATTTTCTGTTAAAAATAATCTCTCCAGTGAGGAGAGTTTAACAAAATTACCCACAGCAGAGGGGAAAAAAACACCAACAAGGTTTTGCTTGTTTTTAAAACCCACAAAACCTCGTGTGCAGCAAAAGTAATTTCCAATTTGCTTTTTCAAACAAGTCCTTGCCTTCAGCAGCCTGGGGGCAGCTCTGCTCCCAGCCCAAGGTTTTTCCTGGCAGGATCCTGTCCCTGGTTTTATATCCCAGTGCTGGGCCAGCCCCTGGGAGGAGCAATTCCCCAGTCAGGTGGGTAAACACAACCTGGGCTGGCCTTCAGCACCCCAGGGCTCCTTACAGCACCAGGGGAGAATGAGGAAGCTCTGAGTTGCCAAAGGGAGGGATTTGGGTTAGACTTTCTCAGGAGAAGGCTGGCTATCACCAGGAAGCTTACAGTCTACAGAGGTAGAGATTTGGGCAAATAAATATTGACTGCAATGACTTACAGTTAACTGGAAGAGCAATTAACTAAAACTTTTTTTTTAAAGGGGCAAAAAATAGAATGGATTGAGTTGGAAGAGCCTTAAAGCCCATGCAGCCCCATCTTCCACCATCTCAGGTGACTCCAAGCCATGTCCAACCTGGTTTTGGACACCTCTGTGCCAGGGCCCCCCAAAACCAGGGAGCACTACCTTGGTTGAACCCTGAAATTCCTCACCTGGCCACGTCAAGACCCCGTTTATTAAGTATAGAAAGCAAAACTTTATGCCACCCAACCTACAAAATTAAAATGTTTATTTGCCCACTAAGCAGAAAGCAGCCCTTATTCCCACATTTATCAACAGTCTAAAAGCAAACTTGCTTTAACTGAAAGTACCAGAGACCAAATAGAAAAATTGAAAGTACAAATTCAAACATCATCACCAAGGGAGGGAGAAGGCTTCCCTCAGATTTCACAGTTCCTCTTCCTCCCCCTTTTTTCTTGAGTTGGAAATACAAGAGTTGCCCTTTTGGACACCAAACTATGGATTGCAGACCGTGCCAGCTTGGCAAAGCTGACCCCAGGATGGCAATCAAGCAACATGTAAACCTCTAAATACCAGGTAAAATACAAACACAGTGCTGAAGGAGCTGGGGGTGCTCAGCCTGGAGAAAAGGAGATTCAGGGGTGACCTATCAATCTTACAACTCCTGAAAGGTGCCTGTGCTCAGCTGGGCTTGGGCTTCTTTTGCAGGAAATGACAGAACCAGAGGTCACAGCCTCAAGCTGCACCAAGGGAAATACAGGTTGGATATTGGGAAGAAGTTTTTTACAGAAAGGTGATGAAGTTTTTTACAGAAAAGGTGATAAAGTTCTGGCATGGCTGCCCAGGGAGGTGCTGGAGTCCCCATCCCTGGGTGTGTTTAACAAAGCCTGGATGTGGCACTGTGGCCCAGGATTTAGTTGAGCTGTTGGGGCTGGGTTGGACTCGATGGTCTTGAAGGTCTCTTCCAACCTGGGGACTCTGTGGATTCTGATTATGGGGTGAACAAAGTGGAATCAGTGGAAAAGCAAAGTGGTTTTCTTTGCCCCAGCAGGAGCAGAGTGCCACTGCTGGGGGAGTACTCACATAATGGTTTTGGGATTCTGCAGCATGCAGGCCTTTGGTCCAAACGTGGTCACTGGGCATGGTCCATGCAAGGAACGTGTTCTCCTGAGGGCAGAGAGGACAATCAGTGAGATGTGCTGACAAACTGGGTCTGCCTGGCTGCTCCAACACCAAACCCTCCTTTGAACCAGCTGCACACAAGAACACAGGGCAAAGTGCATTTCTTAAACCTACGTGTGCTTCCCAGACAGGGTCATTGCACAGATTAGCTCTCACATTTCCAGTGGCTGCAAAGAACATTTTTATTCTGTGTTTCTCAAAGCACTACATCTTACCTAAAAGCACATTTTTTAGAGTGGCTGAATCTGGTATAAATACAGCTAAAACAGGTCAGGGAGTGCTCTTCCCCTCACCGAGGGCTTTGGGTTTCCCAGTGTGTGACTTGACAAGGAGCTCTCCAACACCTGTCACGGACATATTTTATAAAAAATCTTTTTGTTAAGATTTTTTTCTCTTGAGAAGCTGAGAAGCTTCAGCTTCTCCATGTTTTGTTGTTTTAGAATGTGATTTAGAAAATTGTTTTTACTTGATAACTAATGACAACTACTTGTGTCGAAACGGTGAGCAGTCACAAGACTTTATTATCATTCTTTTTCATTCTCTTCAAACTTTCTGATAAAACCCTTTTTTCTATTCTTTTAGTATAGTTTGAATATATCACTTTTATCAGTCTTTTCTCTTTTCAAACTTTCTGATAAAACCTTTTTTATCCTTTTCAAACTTTCTGATAAAATCTTTTTTCTAGTCTTTGAGTATAGTTTTAATATATCATTTTCTTTTAATATAATATAAATCATAAAATAATCAATCAGCCTTCTGAAACAGAGTCAAAAGTCTCATCTCTTCCCTCGTCCTGAGACCCCTGTGAACACCACCACAAACACCTCCAGATGTTTTAAAGTCACAGTGCCTTGATCATTTAAATACCCTTAATAAATTAATCAAACAAAATCTTCAACTCTAAAGCACATGGAGATTTGTATCTGCAGTATCAGGCTGCAATTCTGAACAGGCTGAAGAAGAATTGCTGTCTCCCCCCGTTTATTTCTCTAATAAAATATTTATCTTCAAATAAACAGGGGCTCTGAGGTGTCATTTATCCTCAAAATTGAATCCCACCAGGACACAGGGTTATTCCTGGCTCTAGGATGAGATTAGCTGGAGGAAGTCAGAACTCTTCTGCCTCACATCCCTCCCAAACTCCTCCAGCAAAGCTGGAACTGGGAGCAAAACTTGCTCAAGCCATGAAACCGTTGAAGCATTATGTGACTGCTATTAGAATTATTCCATTATAAAAAAGGGAGAAACATTTATTTCCTGGGCTTAATTCAATCACATCTTGCTTGCAACAACCATCACTGCAGTGCTTTCTATTGCGTGTTACAAAGTAGCCCAGACCAGCCTGATGACTCAGTCCTAGAGCTAAAAAAACTCTCAGAAATTTAATAAAAATCAAAACCAGATCACAGGTTAAACATGTAATTAAAGAACAACAGCAACATCTTATTTGTTCTTTGCCCAATAAAATATGCCAGTCTAAGATTTGAATTCCAGTAACAAAACCAGAGTAATTTCTTTTCCGTTTGTAAGTCCGGGAATGACTGACCTAGTCAGGTAAGAGCATTACTAAGTGTTTTATAAACTTTACCTCATTGATATTAAAACAGAAAAATGAGCAAGGACTGACATAACAAGAGATTAACGTGTCTATCAATGTGGGCAAAGGGATGATAAGTCTTTATCTACTTGTGAACAATTACCCTTGGCATCAGGATGGTTAAATAACACCCTGGCAGCATCACCTCCCACTTCTTGCCCCACTCCACCTTCTCCCAGATAACTGTAATTTTTGCCCTCTCCCAACACAGGTCATTATTTGATGCCACTCCCAGTAATTCGCCAAATTCTGTTCCCATGTGAGGCTTTAAATATCCAGGTCTGACCTTCATAACATTCCAAAAGTTTCCTCTGCAAGCCCTAATTAATAACTGGTGTAAATTCTCCCCGAGATTCCAGGTGGTTTTATTAGCTCAATAAAAAGTGAACAGAAATTTAAGTTTTTCCTAGTCAGGCTGCCTTTGCTAAGAATGAGCAGCAAGGCGCTGGAAATGATACATCTTTTAGGAAAATCTATTTATCAGCTCCCAGGAGCTGGGCAGCTACCTGGAGCTGAACAGCACAGAGGAAGTCTGAGAGCAGCATTTCCTGCCAGCCTGCAAAATGCCTTGAGACAATTTAGCTCTGCAGTGAAGACAGCCAGAGAATGACTGCAGAGCATCCTAATGAAGGAAAATCTCAGAAGCAATTACCCTGATTCAAACCCACAACAGGCAGAGCACTTCTGGTTGAAAAAGCAGCTGTTTAGCTGGAAAATAATACACAAAAATTTAGACTTTCTATGCAGACTGACTGAAAGGTTTGAGTAGAGAAAGGAAATCCACCAGGTTTTACAGCACAATTTAAATATCAAATCTTACACATTGACCAGAGCTCCAACAGAGCACAGCCCTCAGAAAACACTTCCCAGAAGCATCAAACACAGTGAACTACAAACACAGAGCAGTTCTTTTCCAAAAGCATCAAACACAGAGCAGTTCTTTCCCAACCCTTCAAGGCTTTCAGTCACCTCCCTTCACCACCAAGCCACCCCCGTGCCCTTCAGCCTCACCCGTGTGTTCTCCTGCCTCCCAAGAACATTCCTACCAGCCAAGCAGGAGCTCTGAACAGGAATTCCATCTGCTGAGCAGCTCCCTCGTGGCTCTGCCCATGTTTTAGGGACAGTCCCAGCACAAGGAAGGTGAAGAAGTCCTGCTGTGCCTCCCACAAGGTCCAGACATGGCGCTGCCCCTGCCCGCTGCTCAATATTTACAGCGGGTCCAAAGATCAGCAGATCAGAAGTTCTACCCACCCTGCCCACATGACAGGAGCCTTGCAATGACATCAGAAAGTTGGCTCCAAAAAAAAGAATGGGTGTTTCTCACTGCTCTGAACCCGTCTGCAAACACAAAGTTACTTTTTGCTGCCTCACACACAGGTTTTTAACACACGGCGCTGAAGCTCTTGAAGAATTGTCTCTACTGCTGACTGATGATTTTTTGGAGATTGTGAGGTCCTGCAGACACCTCTTTTGACAAGCCATGAAACTTTGACTTGAGTCTGCTCTTAGTCAACACCCCACCTTCAACTCCCCACCTACATTTTGAACCTTCCAAGGTGCATTTTTAGAATGAGATCAGAAAGTTGGCTCCAAAAAAAATGGGGGTTTCTCACTGCTCTGAAATTGTCTGCAAACACAAAATTACTTTTTGCTGCTTCACACACAGGTTTTTAACACACAGCACTGAAGCTCTGGCTTGAGCTTTTGTAAAACTCTGAAGAATTGTCTCTACTGTTGACTGATTATTTTTTTGAGACTGTGAGCTCTGCAGACACCTCTTTTGACAAGCCATGAAAGTTTGATTTGAGCCTGCTCTTAGTCAACACCCCACCCTCCTTTTGAACCTTCCGAGGCACATTTTTAGAATCCCTCATGGCCATATTTAAAAAGTATTAAAATCTGGTTGATTTTAGCAGCAGGGGAAAGGAGCAGGGACCTCACCTGAATTCTTTGGTGCTTCCAAGGGCAGGTGAAGCTGACAAACTCCGTGACTTGGCCCGGCCCCGGCTGGTGCTGCCCCAGTCCTGGTCGCCGTGGCACGTTGAGCAGTGGTAGGCAGAGTCTGAGCTGCCATCAGCCTTGCTGGCACACAGCTTCTCCCGACTCATCTCCATGCTGGGACTGCAGGAACCTCAGCCAGACAGAAATTCAATCCCTGCAGAGGAGAGGGACAGGCAAAACTCAGTGTTTGCAATGGTAACGGAGCTTTCCTTTAAATTCCAATGATGGCTGCAGCTGGCTCAAGGAAAAACAGAAATTTGTTATCACAGTCCCTCTTCTCTCAGTAGATAACAGGCTGAACATCAAAAAAACCCTACAGTAATCCTATAACCAGGATGATTAGGGCAGGGCATTGAACAGGAAAAGTTTGTTATGAAAGAACAGCTTACAAGCATGGTCGTTATAAAATAAAAATTAAATCCCTTTGCAGCCTTGCAGCTCCTTTGGGGGATGTCCTGGGGTTGGATAAAGGTGGTTTGATTAAACCCTTGGGAAGTTCTTGTTCAGGGGAACCTGGAGTGAAACTAAAAATGGGAAACTGCAATAAAACTGGAGTTGTGCTTAACATCAAGAAACTCCTGGAGTTGTCCAGATGAGCTTTGCTGCTGAGATGAGCTGGTGCTTTGAGCCATTTCCCTGCTTTCTGCAGCTCTTGCTCTGTGCTCAGCACTGCTCACCAAGGTGGAGTTCTGCCAGGGCCCCCACACTGGTTTTTATAATTGTTTTGCAGCAATTAAAGTGTTTTAAAGTCACTGCAAGAAAATCTGGAGCAGCATGTGACACTAAACACATTTTGCACACACTAATAAAGACCTCTCCAAAGAATCTGGGAAGTTCTTCAAGGTAATCAAAAGTTCCTGGAATTAAAAATGACCACTGTGTTCCCAGACTGAGAAGGGGCCCAGCACAGATTTGTGTCTTCAGTTACACAAGAGATAAAATTAATTTCTTTTAGCTATTTAAAAGAAAGAAAAGCTTTAAATATGTGCCAAGGAATCAAGGCACAGGAAAACTATAAAGTCAGGAAAAACCATAAAGTCTCCTATGAGGTGATACATATATTGAATAGATAAAATAAAATATTCAAAGAGGAAAAAAAAACCACCAATCCCTGTCAGATAATGCCACAGAAATAACCTTAATAAGCTTCAGCTTTTGAAATAAAAGAGGAGAGACAAAAACAAGCTGGAGGACAATACCTAAGTCCTTAACTCATTTCTGACAAATTGGGGAGATGATCCAAAACAAACACAACAAAAGAAGGACGAATGTGCAGTATTTCAGTTCCACGAACAGCCAGCACAAATGAGAGATAAACAGCTGGTTAGAGCACAGCTCTGCAGAAGTAAAAAAAAAACCAACAAAACCAAAAAACCAAAACAAAATCCAAACTTGAAATAACTGCAGAAGTTGTAGAGATCTTGTGGGCAAGTTGTCATCATTACTTGAAGCAATAGAGAAGAAATCTAATCAGAATAAAAATAGAAACCAACTTTCAGTGTATGAACAAACACTAAACCATAAACAAATGGTATCCATGAGAGTGCAGCACATTCCTCAAGTCAGTTGATTCCAACACAAGGGGGAAAATTTGGTTCAGTAAAAATTTGCAGATGTTTTTCCCAATGGTTTCATCACTTTGGATGAAGCTCCCACCTCATCCTGCATTAAACATTGGTGCTGCCATAAAAATGGAATGTGGCTCTGGGAAATCATCACCCAGTGAGGAAATCTGGGGGAAATTCCCCAGAGAATGGCAAACCCCATCATTTCACCAGAACCCCAACTTGCAGACAACAAAACCATCAACAAAACACAGCTGTAATTTTAGACTCATTACTAAATTAGACTCCACCACCACCTAATCAAATGAGAAAGTGCTTTTGCTCCTGCTGTAGCTTAGGCTTACCCGAGGAAAGCATCACTACAAAGAGGTGTAATTAATGCCAGCCATTAATGATTTATAGCACCCTGCCCTTGAAAGGTATCAATGTTTAACTGGGGGTAACTCATTGCTGTGTCACCTCTGACGACCACTGCTTGGGAAACAGCCATTGCAACAGAGCTGCAATTCTGTCCAGCTAAGATTAGCAAAATGTACCTCTATTTTTAGGCAACTTGAGCTGATAAATAAATTTTGTGCCCATTAGTTGAGCAAAGGAGGCAGAGAATAATTTATGTAATAAGCAAGATGTGTTTCCACGTGACTTTGACTGAAGAATGTCCATCTGACAGATGCTGACAGTAAAGAAAATCAGATTAGCACAAAACTGGAAGTAAGAAGTGCACAGACATACTAAATACAGCCTAAGAACTTGATATTCCCTCCATGTAATACTTTCCAATTCAGGATGTTTTAACTACAGCTTACACCATGTACTGTTTAATTAACATTCCCTCACAAGACCTTTATTGAATAAGCAGACTTGATATAAGACAAAACTGCCACTGAACAGCTTCCAGGATGGGATCCAAAAAAGCTTTAAGCACATGGTAACAAACGAATGAAAAGGCTGCTCTGTTTTAAATCATGTCCAAAATAAAAACAACACAAGAAAAGCAAGTATTTCAATGTCCAGCACTGCAGAATGAAGGACAACTGAGAAAGTGTCAACATTTAACAACAAATATCTGTGATGGTGACACAGCAGCCAGGTGAATCACCTCTCACACATATCCAACTCCAATTTTATTGCAGTTTTTCATTTTTAGTTTCACTCCAGGTTCCCCTGAACAAGAACTTCCCAAGGGTCATCAAACCACCTTTATCCAACCCCAGGACACCCCCCAAAGGAGCTGGAAGGCTGCAAAGGGATTTAATTTTTATTTTATAACGACCATGCTTGTAAGCTGTTCTTTCATAACAAACTTTTCCTGTTCAATGCCCTGCCCTAAATCATCCTGGTTATAAGATTACTGTAGGGTCCATCCCGACAAAATCCTCACAGTGCTTTAACCCCCACCAAGTGATTTCTTAGAAATTATAGCAGTAATTCAACACTCATTTTGTACTTTATTATTGACTTTCTCCTGGGGCATAAGAGGACAATGTTCTATTCAAAACTGCACCTCTTGTCCCATTGCTACAGAGCACTGTGTGCTTGATCACTCTGCTCTGTGGAGCTTTCTTTTGTTGAATTTTGCTGAATAAAGCACTCCAGCAGAGGTTACATGCCTATGACTCCATGCCCAGGCACTAAACCCCCTCTCACACACACAAAAATGAAGGAACAGACAGACAGACATCATCAGACAGACAAAGCCTGGTTTAGTTTAGAACTTCATATCCCAGCGAGCCTGCAGAAAACCACAATCCCTATTAAAAGCCGGCGGCCTGGCAGCAGTTACAATTTTAGGTTTTGATTACACACCCAAATGCTATTTCCACCAAAACCCGGGCAGTTTGAGCATCACGGGTGCACGGCCCGGGCAAAACAAATCCATTTATTAACCCTTCATCTGCCGAACCCCAGCACGGACCGGGCACCCGAACCCAGGGTGGGACCCTCGAGGGGCAAACAGCAAATCCAGCAGCCCTTGTTGTAATGACACAGAGAAGGGTTTTTTCTATTTTGTAATTAACCTCCACTCCCTAATAGCTCTGCTGATAGAAAATGGGAGAAAATCAGCGTTCCAGGATGGAAACAGGATCCATACACTGTCCTGGGTGGCACAAACTGCCCCAGGATGAGCTCGTTTCACCTCCTGAGATGTGCAGGGAGAGCCGCCCCGAGGGTCTTCCCGCAATACCTGGAATTCACCCCAAAATTCAGTCGGGAAGCGTTACCCGGCCTCGGGGGGCAAACAGCGGGGCTGGCCCGTGATCCATCCCTGCGGGAAGGGTTCCCCGGCCTCGGGGCTCCCCCGGAGCCACCGGGATGAGGGAATGCGGGACTTGGGACACATGCGGGCACGGAGCGGCCCCGGCGGGGACAGACACCGGGCAGGGGACAGAGGGACACGCACCGGCAACACGGACAGAGGGAGACGCACCGGGGACACACACACGCGCACCGCACCGCTGACACCCGCACCGCTCTCCCCTCAGGAACCCGCGGGCTGCCCCGCGCGGCTCCCCCGGCGCCCC
>NW_005054449.1:465023-473549 GCF_000277835.1 Geospiza fortis
CGCTAATTAGCGGTCATTAACCGCGGGGGAGCTGGGTGGGCTGTGGGTGTGTAGCGGCCGGGATTGCATCGGGTTATACCCGCGTTGGAGGTGCCAGCGGGGGATACGGGCGGCGGACGCGTTCAGCCAGCCCACACCCCTCAGAGCGCCCCACAGCCCCCGAGCCGTCACACCTCCAAACCCCGACCGTCCCGTCCCAAACCTTCACCTCCAGCCATCCACACCCCTCACACCACCCCATAGCCCCTGGACTGTTACACCTTCAAATTCCGGCCATCTCATTGAAAGATGAAAGAAACTATGGGGAAGAAAAACCCCTAAATTCCGTAATAACTAAAAATTAAAAGGGAGGGTTGGACATTAGAGGGAAATCTTTGGTATCAAGCATATCTGTACCTCTCAAGTACCTCAGCCAATGGGGAAAGAGAGAAGGGAAATGTGGCTGGGAAATTGGGATAAAAAGGAGGCTGGGTCCTCCAAAAATTGGAGAGATCCCAAGGGAATGCCCCATGGCCTCTCCCTTTATTCGAATAAAGCCAAAAAGGACTCCTCTGTCTCCTTTTTGGACATAAACCTGTGGTGTTTGTAGATTATTTTTCCTAACACATCCCGTCCCTCCAGCCCCCCATCTCCCCCATCCCACACCCATTTATCTCACCTCCTCCGTGCCTCCCAGCTCGGGCACAGACTGCACCATCCCCTGCTCTCCTCCTGCCTTTTCCCTGCGGCTCCCACCGCGCCCTTGGCCAGGGGTGTGGCTGTTGGCACATCCCTCACACCCTGCTCACATCTCCCGTCACCAACTTTTACCTTAATCTGGCCTTTCGTCACCTGGGAAATGCCCTTTGTGACGCAAAACTGCTCGACAGCCCACACCGCTTTGTGAGGATCACTCCTCTCAAATACAGATTTAAGTGGTGAAATGTAAAAAAAAAACATTCTCCAGTCTGTACTTGGAAAAAAAAAAATAAAAGGTTTTGGTACCTCAAAATCGTTAGGAGCTTTGTCACAACTTCAGCAGAGAGAGGATCAAGCGCCTGCGTGGATGCCAGCGAGAAAACAATTCTTGAGTTACCAAACCTATCAGGTTTTGTAATTTCAAAGTTACATCTTCTGCTTTAAAGAGGCCACACTCATGGGATAAATCACACCAGGATGAACTCACACAGTAAGAGCAAATTACATCATAAGACAATGCGGCACTTGGGTTTTTTTTTTTCTTTCTTCTTCTTCCTTTATGTAGTAATTTGTTTTTTGGGAAACCAGGGAGCTGTAAATAACTGATGGTCAGTAAAGGCTGAAACAAACTTGAAAAAGAGGAAGCAGTTGCTAGATGTGGGAAAATACCACTGGCCATGTTACACCACTCTTGAAAGTACAGGATTTTGAGGCAAAATTTCTCTTAGTCCTTCATCCCAGAGCCCAGTGCAAAGAATTAAGGCAACAATTCACAGCTCTGAGTGGATATCTCAGAGCATCAAATGTCTTGAATGTGCTGAAAGGGATTCTCAAAGTGTAAAGGGACACCAGAACATGGCCTAGGCAGGAATTCAGCTGTAGGGAGTCAAACATTGCCCTGAAACCTGAAGGGAAAAACCATCCCAGGATGGACACGGCAGCTCTGCCAGCCAGCACTCACTGACCAGGGCTGGCTCTTGGGATGGACTTCTCCAAATTCACCAGGGTGAAAGTGATAAATCCCCACTGTGAAAACGCCAATCACCTGCTGCTGTAATCTCTGTGCAAAGAATTTCTTTATTATCTCCCCCCTTTCTTGAGTCAGTTAAAAAGTATCTTACATAGCATCGTTTCTATTTTAACATTATGTTATATCCTAAAACTACATTTACCCCATTACTTAAGAGAATCAATACAACGTAACTTTCTAACATAACACATATAATATTCACTTTAATTGCTGTGAAAAGCCAACAATAAAATACACATTTTTCACAGCCATGACAATTTACATTGGCTGCTCAAAAATAAACCCTCCAAGTGTCAGGCTGCTCTTCCCACAGCACAGCCACTGCCCTGCTGTTGCTCAACATTTTGTAAGAGGCCTGAACCCTGCAGCAGGAGCAGCTCTTATCCCTGGTAATTGGTGGAGATAAGACTGCTAAGCAGCTGAGCCTGTGCTATTTATAAAGTGCTGCTGTTAAAACAGCAGCTCTGAGCTGGGCAGTTTCAGCAGCGACCTTGGCAGCTCTGCTGGGCTGTGACAGCTCTTCCATCCCCAGAGTGCAGTGACAGGACAGACAGAAGGGGTTTAGGTCCCTTTTGTGAAAAATACCAATCACTTTTTAAAAAAAATTAAAATAGTAATAAAATGGTTATAAAAATAGTAATACAATTAGAGTAATAATAATTTGGGCAAATTGGATTAGGACAATATGAGACAATAAAGTCAAAGAGTTATGGATGTCTGGGTAGCTTTTTCTGGGTAGCAGGAGCAGAGGATTAACCCTTAAAAACAACAGCTGGTTGCATATTCATACACCTCATACATGATGCATAAATTCCATTCAAACACAGGAGTCTGTCTGGTCATAGTCAACTTCTTTCTCTGAATCCTGACAGCGCCTTCGAGACAGGAAGAATTTCATTTCTTCAGATAAGAGGGCAACAAATTCTTTTTCTCTGAAAGATTCAGGTGTCCTGTGGCTGCTATCTCCCTGCGAGTCCTTTTTTTAAAGAAAAGTATCCTACACAGCATCGTTTCTATTTTAACATTTTTATAACCTAAAACTATATTTAACACACTGCTTAAGAGAATTTATACAGCATAACTTTCTAACACAACACATATAATATTCATTTGAATATTTGCAAAAAGCCAATCATAAAATACATGCATTTTTCACCCTTTCAAACATCTCCTCCCTGACATCGTGAGCAGAACGCTGCAGCTCAGCACTCTGAGCCAGGTTGTGCTTCCTTTCTCTCAGGGAAGAAAACAAAGAGAAATGTTGGCAGGAACTTGAGAAATTAGCATAAAAACATTCTGCGCTTTTTTTTTTTTCCACTGGGGTTCTCAGATCCTAGAAACAACAGAAAAGATAATTTCCCAAAAATGCTGTTGTTTGACAACTTGCACAGATGTGCCTGGTACAGAACCTCCACCTCCACCCCAAACCTTCCTCCAGCAAGGAGGCATTTCCACTCGGCAGGAAGCAATTAGCAAATTGTCTCTGTTAACACCTAGCAGGGTGGAAGAACATAGTTCTTACCTCTCAACCCTCATTTCAAACAGCCTCAGATGACTCAGAATTCCTGAGGGATCACGAGAAGTAAAAAAGTACCACAAAGCCTGAATTCTGCTGGAGATGGCGGCACGTGAATGTGACAAATAAATGATTTCTCAATGCTCACACACTGACACAGAGACAGGGAAATGCCTTTCATTATTCAGGCTGATTACCAACACCTCCAATCGTTATGTAAATGTCATTGTCCCACTTTTGAGGCTGAGCTACATTAATTGACTTGCATAAGGGTTAATAAATCTGAGTGATTTGGAATGTTGGTCTGATACTCAAACTCCATCCCCAGATCATCCCTGACAGTGTCAGGGTAGGACTGAGAGCTGCTGGCAGCCAGGAAAGTTAGGTGAGAGAAGTGGAGAGATTTTGGAGAAGTTTAACATGAAGAGGAATATCAAAATATACAGCCAGGAAAGGAAAGTTAGGTAGAAAAGTGGAGGGATTTTAAAAAAGTCTACCATGAAAAGGAATATCCAAATCTGCAGCCAGGACTTACCTCCTGTCTTGAAATAGGATGTGGAGGAGAGAGATTTGAGATTCAGCTTGGGGTGTTTGAGGGGTGCTCTGTGTCTCCCTGAGTGTGCTTTTCTGCCTTTAAAACAGATAAAATCAATTGCTTTCCTCTTTATCCATCTTGTCAAGACTGCAATCTCCCTGACACAGGAAATTCATCATTGAATGTGCATTGAATTTGTTGCCCTCTTATCAGAGAAGTGTTCAGAAGCTGATGGGTTTTCACTTGTAAATAAAAATAATTTAAAAACTGGTTTACTTATCACACCATTTCACTGCTCCCAGGAAAACTGGTGACTCTTTTGAGGAAGGACCTTGATTCACAGCAGACCTTGATTCTTTTTAGGAAAGCAGCTTGATGAACTGGAAAATGTAAAAGCTTCTGGTTGCTTCATTTTCCAGATGCTTCTGCAAGCACAGTCCTGCAGCACTGGCTTTTAACCCTATTTACCAGAAAGATGTGCAGCCCAGAGGAATGAATTCTGTTTTCTGCAGGATCCCTCTAAAGCCAAACACCCCTTAAACCTTTCCTAGGCTAAACTTTCACACTGGCAAAGTCAATATTGCCTGCAATTCTGGGTGAAGGGAACTGTGGGGAAAACCTCTTGGTTTACTATAAAATACCTTTGCTTCCAGCATTTATAGCAGGAGCTCAGGAGAGGTGGCAGAATTCCTCATAGAACTCTCAGTATTTCAAGGAAAAGAGATTATTTCTATCACCTGGATTATCATCAGAACTATGAAACAGAACTATGAAAGATTCATTGGAGTGGGAGCCACGAGGGGTAATTTTAGATTATTAACTTTAAGGCATTTACAGCGTGGTGTGGCTAAAGCTGATAGGCCAAGAAACACTGAAAATGTAATTAGGAACTCGTTAACTCCTGATTGTGATGGTGTGCATTGGAACACCTGTATTGTCTCACCCTTCTCATGAGACTGAAAACAGAATAAAAGTTTTTAAAACACCATCTCTGGGTGAGGAACTGTGTTATTGACTGACAAATTGGTGCTTCTGCAGGAGCAGATAACTCAGCTAAACTCAGCAAAGGTGCAGTGGGGTTTGGGAGCTGCCAGGCCCCACACTCACCCTTCATGTGAGACTGAAAATGGAATAAAAGTTTTTCAAACGCCTCTCAGTTGTCCCATCCCTGGGCCAGAAAAGGGCTTAATCCCACACCCAACACCATCACAAACTGCTCAAAGATACTGAAAATGCCACTCCTGCTACCAGCTGGGCCTTGATAGTGGTGGGACTGGTTGTTCTGGGGCCTTTCCTTGCCAGAAATCACCCAAGTCGAGCGAGCAAGATAAACAGCCTGCGGTGAGAAGGGAGGAAGTTGGGTCAGCAGCTTTCATAACTGTCCAGGCTTTGAAAACAGCCTGAAGAGTGACAGCAAGAGTGAGGTGGGTTCCTCTTTGCTGTCATGTGTGAGCAGGCCCTGGCAGCTGTGGAATGGGCTGAAATAGCAGCAGGCAAAAGCTCAACAGGTGACAGGAAAAGTCAAATGGCCAAACCTTGTTTTTGCGGCTGGCAAGGGAAAGAATTATCACTGCAGGCTCTGTGCAGGTGTGAAATACCATGTTCTTGTTCCAAAGGGAATAAAGATAGTGGGGGGCTCATTCTTTTTTTCCAGGCTGCCACAGCAAAACTTTATTCCAAAGCAGCTGGCTCAGCAGGCGCCAGAATCCTTGGAGCACTGCAAGCACATCCATCCTGCAGGGAGGCTGCTCCTCCTTATCTCACCAGGAGTTAACACCAATTTCTGCTCTCAGAGCCTCCAGGGAGCCAATTTGCAGCTTGGTCATTACCAAAAATTTCCTTGCAGCCCTAAGGCTCTGCAGTTTTAACTTTGAGAGCTTTGTTGTGCCCAATTAGCAAAGTCACTGCCATCACCTCACTGTGTGGCTCTGCTCCACTGCAGCTGTTGGCTTATCAAACACTCCACCCTTGTCTTAAACTCTGGTTAAACCCCCCACTAAACAATCCAGGGATTAAAAAAGCTGCTCATCCTCTTGCAATTGAGGCTCTTTATTCCTTTGACCTTCAGGTTTGTGCCGCCCTGGGAGTTGTTTGATAGCACAAGAGAGAATTCTGACCAGTGAGTTGATGTCAGCAGGACACCTTTTAAAGAAAAATTTTAAGTTTTCTTGTTGAGAAACCTGAAATCTCGATGGAAGATCTTCAGAAGTAAGTGCCTCAATCCAATTTGCTGATGAGGATCAGATGGAGCTTTTCACCAAGAGGAGAGTCAAACTAAGGCCAGTGCTAACACAGTGTGGACTTGAAGAGACAAAATTAATGCTTGGAAAAAGTCTCTGCAAAAGGAAAAATTAAATCTAATTCTGAAAACAGAAACCTCCAGTTGATATAATCAGAACAACACAAATGCAGAGGAAATCAGTCTGGAATCCAGAAGCTTCAGCACAAGGTAGGATTAGTTCTGAATATGAGCCTTACATCACACTCTTGTGACTGTCAAAAACAGAAATGAAAAGAGACTGGGCTCTGCCAACTTCTGCTTCATTTGCATCAGAATTCTCTATAGCCCAGCATTATTAACTTCTTCTTTTCATGTATTCAACTCCCTTGTATTTTACAGATGCTCAGATGCCAGATGCATTTGAAACCCTTCCCCTTCACCCCCTTTGTTCTAATTCTCAGAAAGGTGATGCAGATATCCTTTGCCTGTGCACAAAAGGAAATATACCTCCCCAATACCCCATATTAAAAGAACATCCTGCACTGCAGTTAAACGATCCTTTTTCTCCACAGAAAAGAGCAGGGTAATTTTTCAGATGAAAGAATGACACACTCAGGAGCTCTGCACCTGCATTTACAATAGCCTGGGTAAAATTACTGGTCCTGCTGCCTCAGACAGAATGCTGAGAGTAACTGTGGCCCCCAGTGAAGCCTCTCCTTTCCCCAAAACATTTCAGTAGAAAAAGTACCAGAAAGAAAAGCACCAGTGTGTTCTCTAGGACTGGTTTGTTCTCATGGTTACACTCAGACACCCATTTTCCTTCCCTCTGCATCCACAGATGATGTTCCTAACTCTGGGGCCAGGCAGGTATTTTCAAAAACTGCAAAAAATCACCCAAGAATCATCCAAAATAACATCCAAAATTGTCCTCTCCCAGCAGACCTGCCTCCACCTCATTCCCCTTTCTTAAAATTTCCTTAAAATTTGTGCTTTTTCTGAACCCAGCAGATATCTTTTCATTCCCTGCCATTTCCAGTTTCTCCCTGTACTGCTGCAGAACAAACTTTCCATCATTCCCAGTGCTGGCAGAGCTCCTCACTCACCAGCACAGATTCCCAGGCTGATCCTGAATCCTGTTTGTCCTTCCTGTTTGGTCCTGAGCATCACCTGTTGTGAAAGCAAGCAGGCCAGCAAGGTCAGCTTTACAAATCCATGCCTGAGCAACTCCCAGCCACAGGAAAACAGAGCTGGGGGATGCCTCAGGCTGGGTTTTATCCCTGTCATGTCCTGCTGCAGTCACCCCACACATTTGGGGGATTCCTGAGGAGGTCACACTTCCCTCAGGCTGGGTTTTAGGGTTTTACCCCTGTCCTGTCCTGCTGCAGTCACCCCTGTGGGATCCCTGAGGAGGTCACACATTCCTCAGGCTGTTTTTTTTAGGTTTTTATCCCTGTCCTGTCCTGCTGCAGTCACAGAACTGGGGGATCCCTGAAGAGGTCACACATTTGGGGGATCCCTGAGGAGGTCACACATCCATCAGGCTCAGTTTTATCCCTGTCAGGTCCTGCTGCAGGACTGGGGGATTCCTGAGGAGGTCACACATTTGGGGGATCCCCGAGGAGGTCCCACATCCCTCAGGCTGGGTTTTAGGGTTTTACCCTGAGGGGGGCTCACCCATGGCACACACAGGTCATGGGGACCCTGTCACTCCTCTGTCCCCAGGGCAGGGACACCAAATCTGGGACAGGAGGGGCAGTGCTGCTCATCACACCCCCAAAACCCCGCTCCAAACACAGAGCTGGGCACTTTTTGGGGTGTCCTGTGCAGGGCCAGGGGTTGGACTCGATGTCCCCTTCCCACCAAGGCTGTTCTGAGTTTCTCTGGAGCCTTGGGAAGCAGAGCAGAGCTGCTGTGAGAACAGCAGCAGTGCCCTCTGCTGCTCCTGCAGCCAGCAAAGCTCTTCCCCAGCCTCTTAATTAAGCTCAGAAGGTTTTAATCAAGCTCAGAAGGTTTCAAACACCAAAGATGAACTTTTCTCCTGAGCTCAGAGTGCTGCTCCCATCACCTCTGCGAGAGCACAGCCAGGCCAGCTCAGCTTTGTCTTTAATTCCCTGCAGGACGTTTTTAGATCTGTTTGGAACAAACACACACAAAAAAAATTGGGTTTGAGACTCCTTTACACGTTGGCTGTCAAGATTGATTAGTAGAGAAAAAATAATTCCTCCTCATCGGCCTTCATGTCTATAAATGAGTGCAGAAAATTCACATTTCACCCCGTGAAACCTAAAAGGGCCAGAAGGATGTGGCAGGAGGAGCTTTGCAGGTTTTACAGAAAAATTGTCTGTAACTACTCCCTGACAAGAGCAGCTGTCCATCCCCAAAGCACTGGAATACAGCGTGCTCTGGGGGGCATCTTTGCTGCTGTAAAAAATTTATTGGGGGATAAAATGTGGTGTTTGCTCACCAAGTGGCCTCTCAGTATGTGCTCTAAGCTACTCCACACCCCCAAATCCACTGGAACCAGTGCCATATATTCCATTATATAT
>NW_005054449.1:474010-476849 GCF_000277835.1 Geospiza fortis
TAATATAATTATATATATATATAATATATACTTATATATTCATCATTTCTCCTATATTTTCCCAGCCTATATTTTGGTGTCTCATTTGCCTTTGGACCAAGCCTGGATGTCGAGGAGGACTCTTTAAATTTCCCTTGTGCCTCACTGGTCCCAGTTCCCCGGCCGAACTGGGCGCCAGCACCAGGTGGCAGCAGCAGATCCCGGATCTCTCTCACGGCCACGTTTTCCAGGAAAAAAGGAGAATTTTGTCTCATTATCCAGAGGTTTGGTGCGGTTTTTCCGCTCCTCATGGGATGATATCTCGCCACAAGAATCAAATACAGCAGTTATTGATCGGTTATCGATCAGCAGCATCTGTTGTGTGCCAATAAAAACGTCCCAGCGCGGGGCAGAATCCAATCCACAGCTAAAAAGCCTCTGATGAACTTCAGGGTCTTATTTCCTACACCTCGTACTTGTTTCCTTCTATAAAATCAGGAAATTCAAGCACATGCTGTCAAACATGCCACTGAACCCAAAATTTCAATGTAGGCGATCAGAAATTGAATTATTCTGATATAATGAAGCTGATGGTTAATTACATAGTTATGACTAGAGGCTGGAAGCCAATTGTCACAAAAGCCCAGGAAAAGCAGAATTTGATGTTCCCAGCACCTGACCAATCATTCAAAAATAAATTATTTTTTCTAAATAATATTTTTATAAAATTTTCCACATCTATATTTTTCTATGTCTTTAATAATATTTTCTATTATACTTTATAATATTTCCTAAATAATATATTTTTTTCTAAATAATTGCTGTGAGTTTTAATATTTTTTCTAAATAATTGCCCATGCTCAAGGCACAGGCTCTGCTCAGGATCCCCAGGCTGGATTTGAGCCTTCCTGCAAGGGTGGGATCCAAATTAAATTCAGCACCTATTTCAGCACTGGGCCCTAAAAAACTCTGGATTCATGGTGGAATTTGCCAATTTTGGGACATGGAAAACGAGGGAGAAGGGGAAAGATCCAAGGTGCTTTCCCATGCAGTGCAGTTGCCCAATTATGGAATTTTTCAATTATTTTATGGTCTGGTCTCCCTCCACAGGGCTGGGTGTCCACAGCGAGGGATTAAATCCTCTCAACCACCCCAAAAATCCAACACTGAGGAGGAGGAGCTGCTTTAGAAATCCCTGAGCTGAAACTGCAGAGGATGTCCCATGAAAACTCAGCCAGACACAACCCCTGAGATGATCTAATTAGAATAAACTGTAAAATTAAGAATATTTGTGCTGTGTTTGGCTCACACCCAAATGTATCACAGTTACAGGAGGGTGGTGAAATCCTTTGGGAGGTTTTGCCTTTTCAGATGGACAGACATGGAGGCACTGCTGTATCAAAGGGGTTCAGATGGGCACACACAGCTTTAACAATTACTGGATTTCTTTAAAAAAAATCAGAAAATGCTTGAGGTGAAGAGGCTTCTTTGCAAACTTCTCCCTGCAAAAGCAAATATTGCCGATGCTGCTGTTTCCCATTCAAAATACAAACAGTGAGGCACTAGAAATGGTAAATAAATAAGTTCAATTATTCAGAACCAAGGGGAGGACAGCAGGGTTTTGGAGCTCTTGGCAGAGGTACCATCAACTGTTTCCCATCCAGAATTTACCAGATTTTAATTGATGGGGCTGCTTCAAGTGCCAAGACCTGCCAGGATAATTTGGACTCTAAAGGTGAATCTATAAAACAGATAAAACAGGCCCAAGAGCTTGGATTTCTTTTTTTTTTAGTGCAGAAAGATAAATGAGCCCTGTTAATTCAAGCTCTACAAATTGATGAGGGACTTTCAGATCAGAGCTGAGGTCAGAGGCTCCCATGTGGAATTTCTGGTTAAGTTACTCTTGGTGGAGAGAACAGTGACAGGCTTCAAAGGACAGGAATGATCCTTTTGCTTCGGCAAGTTTAACCTTCAGTTGTGATAAGCTGTTCCTTGAGGTCTATCTGTAATTGCTCCATTTCCTGCCACCAAGGCTGATGCTATCACTTGATTGAAATAAGCCTTGGGAGGAGGGAGGGAGAGAGAACAGCTCCAAAAATTCCTTTTTTAATTCCAGCATCACATTTTAGAGCTGTCACTGACAGACCCAGCCTGGCCAATGAACCTCATTCCTTTTTCTCCATGCTGAACGTTCTTGGCTCTCTGGATTTCCTCAAGAGCTCACTCAGAGCTCATTCCCTGGGCAGCTCTATCACCTGAGCCAAGATTTGCCAAGATTTCAGCTTGCAGTGGGTTAAGCACACATGTCTGATGCAAGAGGCAGATGAAATATGGAATTGTTCAATTAAGTGATGCAGTCATCCTTGGCACAGCTCCCAGATCTCTCATTAGTGCAAACTGGTGTCCATCACTCCCAGAGCTGTCACTCCCTGGATCCTCATTGTTCACTCAAGGCTCAGATCCCCAGCAGGCCAAGAGCAGCAGCTATTTGAGCTCCTGGGCTCTAAAAACCCTGCAGGGGCCAGGGGGAGGTGGAACTGCTGCTCTTCAGAGCTCAGTGTCTCACTGCTCCTCTCCTCACCTGCTTTTTGTTGCTTTCAGGGTGGAAGGAATTGTTAAATTCCTAAACATGTGAAAACCCTCAGATCAGTGTGAGGCTGAATTTTCAGCGATTCCAGGAGGAGGATGCCTTCAACTCCAGCTAAAACCATCCATTTTGGATATTTTATATAAACAAACAAACAAACAAACAAACAAATAAATATATAAATATATAATTCACACACACACACACACATATATATAATATATACACACATATATCCAGCTAATACCATCAATTTTGGATATTTTATATATA